>NC_090025.1:182006769-182149269 GCF_037176765.1 Anolis sagrei
TTCTTCAGAACCTTTTTGAAGACATGGAGGCTCACTGATAGGCCATTTTGTAAACTGCTTCTAGATTTTTTAAAAATCTTTTGAAATTTAACGCTGCTGTATGCCTTCAAGCCATTTCCAATTTATGGCAACCCTATCATGGGATTTCCTAGGGCTAAGAGTGCATGACTTGCCCAAGGCCACCCAAAACATTTTCATGGCTGAGTGAGGAATTGATGTACAAGGGCTCTCCCTTTTGAAATATCATGGTCAATTGAAACTGTGATTAAACTGAGGGCCCTTCCAGACAGACCCATATCCCAGGACCTGTCTTGATTTTACCTGAGACATCCAAATGCTACCCAAGGTAAAACTGAATTATTTGATTCTCCAAGTGGTAGACTGTGAAGCATGGATTGTTCCTAAAACACCATCTACTTATCCCCAGAGAGCTTCCAGGAGAGAGAAAATATAGTAAGTGGACAAAAATACGGTACTGCTCCAGGTGAAAATGCTAGTCACAGTGCTTAAACATCAATGTTTTAAGCCAAGACTGGAGTATGAAGGCTGGTTTTGGTCACTTGGAAAGGAAGTAGTAATTGTGATGGCTTTTAATGATGTATGTTGTTTCCTCTAAGCCAGTGGTTCTCAACCTGTGGGTTCCCAGATGTTTTGGTCTTCAACTCCCAGAAATCCTAACAGCTGGTAAACTAGCTGGGATCTCTGGGAGTTGTAGGTCAAAACATCTGGGGACCCACAGGTTGAGAAGCACTGCCCTAAGCTAAAGCACTGCCCCTCCATTACAAATTAGTACAATTTTCCTTTTTCCAGTGGTGAAACACAATTCAGCCACCATTTTGGTCAACTTTGTATTTGAAATCAAAAGAGGCACAATTATGTTGTCCTCTGCCTGGGAACATTTGAAGAAATCCTCTCTACACACATGTAGAATTTGGAGGTAATGGCAGAATGATATTAATGAAGAAATTAATTTGAAATTTAAGGTAATGTCATATTACTCTGTTTAGCTTTTTCCACCTTTAGGAAAAGATAGTAATCCATATCACACATTTTCTCCACACTTCACAGTAATACTGAAACTATTCCAATATGGGGTTTCAGCATGCAGCAACAACCAATGGCATCTTTCACAACCTCTCCAAATTCAACTGTGTGTTCGATAAAGGTGTGTTCAATATCTTTCATCAATACCTATTAAGTACAACTGCATGCTCTTGGCCCACAAATGAGCAGGTCCCTGGCTTGATTTTAAAGACATAGGAACCAGGACCCCAATATTCCAGTTCCAAAAATATTTGGATTTTCTATCCTCCACCCACCCGTCTCCTATTCAGATTCTAGGACTGAAGCAAGAAAGACAGGAAGAAGATAAAAAAGAAGGCTACAGAGTAAAAAGAAAATCCAGAAAGGCCCATATATAAAGAGTAGGCAATACGGAATAACTGATACACTTTTTATCTCCTGTCCACCATCTCATCCTGACCAAGACCAACCCTTTTGGGATCCAAACCTTTCCTGTCTTTCCTTCACTTTCTGCCTCCAAAAGAGGAGAGAAGGGGAGGAAAGGGAAGGGGCCAGTGCTATTCCAAGGCAGGACTCTGGTTGTAAATTTGGCATCCTATTGTTTTTAGAGCACCTAGAAATTTAATAAGCAAGCATCCAACAACAATAAAAATGATAAAATATCTTTGGTTAATTCTCTCAGTCGGCAGTTACCAATGGTGGATCCCTCAGATGTTATTGGACTTCAGTCTTGATCATCCATGGCCACTTCACCTATTGGTTAGGAGGATGAGTCCAACAACATTTCATGACCCACTTCTTTTGGGTCCACCATCCAACAAAAGAAATGAACATAGCAAAGAGGTACATAGAAGTCTCCATATACTGAGAACATCTTCATTGGTCAGGAGGACCACCACAGATCAGGAGGGAGCAAATATAACTGGATTGATGCTACTGTGCAGAAATCCTCAGGGCTATCCATAGATTGGAGAGCATTTTATCTGAAGGCTTCCAATGTGCTCATCTGCACAAAATGTCTCCATGTGAAAAAATATGCATAAAAGACAAATATGAATGACAAGGTCCTGTGAACAGCTAAGAAAATGTGATAGAATGACAATGTTGGTGGGAAATTGAGAAAACCAATGAGAATGACAGATTTAGACAACACTACCTGCAGAAGCCATGCTCAATCACAGAAACCCACTAAATGATATTTGGAAATCCCATTCTCTCAGCCTTGCATGAAGGCAATACCAAACTTTCTTTGAACAAGTTTTCCCCTAGAAAACTCTAGAATATGCTCACTCGCTATATGTCAAAGCAAACCTGAAGGCACAGAACAGCAGTAAGTTATAGGCACAGCTTGAACAAACTGCATCTCTGTTTTCTGGGGTTCTCTAACAGGAATGTGTGGAATCTCCCTGAGAAATCCCATTACCTTTGAAGAAAACAACCAAGATTTGTGTCATCTTATGCAGAACACATGATGCAACATGCAAGGCTTGATGGATTCAAGGCTGGAGTTAAAATTGCTGGAAGAAACATTAACAACCTTAGATATGCAGATGAGACAACTTTGATGGTTGAAAGTGAGGAGGAGCTGAGGAGCCTTCTAACCAAGGTGAACGAAGAAAGTGCAAAAGCTGGGTTGCAGTTAAACATAAAAAAACAAGATTATGGCAACGACTGATCGATAATTGGCAAATGGAAGGAAGAAAACATGGAGGCAGTGACAGACTTTGTATTTTTAGGCACGATGATTACTGCAGATGCAGACTGCAGCCAGGAAATCAAAAGATGTTTACTTCTTGGGAAGAGAACAATGACCAATCTTGATAAAAAAGTGAAGAGTACCGACATCACACTGGCAACAAAGATATGCATAGTTAAAGTCATGGTATTCCCCATAGTAACCTATGAGTGAAAGAGATGGATTATAAGGAAGGCTGAGTGAATGAAGTTAGATACTTTTGAACTGTGGTGCTGGAGAAAAATTCTGAGAGTGCCTTGGACTGCAAGAAGATCAAACTAGTTCACAAAATAATACTTGGCTGCTCACTGGAGGGAAGGATATTAGAGGGAAAAATGAAGTGCTCTGGCCATATAATGAGAAGACAGGAAAGCCCAGAGAAGACAATGATGCTGGGGGGAAAGGAAGGAAAAAGGAAGAGGGGCCGACCAAGGGCAAGATGGATGGATGGTATCCTTGAAGTGACTGGCTTGACTTTGAAGGAACTGGGGTGGCCATGGCTGACAGGGAGCTCTGGCGTGGGTTGGTCCATGAGGACACAAAGAGTTGGAAGCAACTGAACAAATAAACAACAACAACAACAACAACATAAAAGGTAATACATTTATTAACACTGTGAGCTTTCAGGGATTACACTTTATTTCATCCAATAGCAGAAAGGGTTTCCTTTTAATAAAAGACTTCTCTTTTTGCCTCCTTCAAAGCACCTGATAGCTTGCCTACACAGGAAACTCCAAATTCACTTCAAAACTGCACTTTTGACAATATTCAGCTACTGCTTTAATGATTATATTAAAAGCCAGCGGGGTGAGTGAGGGATAGGTTTTAAGTTCACACAAAACAAGGATTTCATTTTGTTGTGCTTAAAACATCACACACAGACATACAAGCACTATGCCTAAAAATGCAGGTTTCTAGACTACCACAGAGTGCATGAGGAATACACATCAAAAACACAAACAGAATAAGAGAAAAAAGTGCAAATCATGTGTAGATGTTGGAAACTTAGATCTGGTCCAAAACTCATGGACCAGATCTTTACTATTTCTTCATTCATTTTCATGCATGCCTCAGACAGACATTCTCCTTTTATATGGCAACATTATATTAGCCCATGCAAATGAAGCTATCTGTGTAAAGAATTATTTCAGGAGCTAAAGACAATCAGAGATTGCATTCAGACAGCCATTTCTCAGCTTAATATAGAAGAAGATAAGCCTGACCTGAAAACTGTAGTTACCAGCTTTGAAACACACCAGTTTCTCAAATCAATTCCCAACAATGGCTTGAGATCTTGGCTTGTTCTGATACTAACAAACAGGGTTTCCCAGTTGGAACAGAATCGTGGCTAATTATATATTCTGTTCTTCATTTAGAGCAGGGAAATTAAGATAAATTACACAATTTCCCAATAGAAATGGAAGATCACTATAACATTTTCCCCCACGCAGCTTCGAAATCAAAAGCAAGGAGACAGGTATAAAGCCACTGGAGAGATATCTAGAATTATTATGAAACAAATCTGATATTGAAACAGAGGGAAACAAGGAGATAGGTTAAATTTTATTTCAAGGAGCCTAATTCCAGGCACAACTGCAAATAATGCTGCAGCTGAATCTCTCCCATTGGTATAACAGCCAGGATAGCTGCTAGGGCTTTGAAATAAATTATGCAATGCTTTATTAAATGGTAAACAGCTGTTTCAGCCACAATACAGCACATGCTAATTGAAGAATGCCTTAAGCAGTTCTCCACTAATAAAGGGCTTTTACGAGATGGAGGAAGAAGGGTGGGGGAAGAGGAAGAAGCTCTGTGCCATGGATGAAATTACTTTCAGAGGACCTCTTGAATTCAAATACATAGGTCATTAAAGGGTGCTCAACATATTCTAAAAAATAACCTCCATTAACAAAAAAGAAGTGTAGAAGTTACCAACAAATTTAGTCAAAGCTTATGGGCAAAGTGGAAGAACAAAGTCACGCATTGATTTCCATCAGGTTTCCAAGACTCAAATTGTCATATAAAGCAGCAGGAGGATTGTAGTAATAGAACTCATTCTACTATAGTTGTAGAATCATAGAGTCATTGAGTTGGAAGAGACCTCATGGGCCATCCAGTCCAACTCCCTGCCAAGAAGAAGGAAAATCACATTCAAAGCACCCCTGACAGATGGCTATCCAGTCTCTGTTTAAAAGCCCCCAAAGAAGGAGCTTCCACCACACTCAGGGCATAGAGTTCCACTGCTGAACAACTCTCACAGTTTGGAAGTTCTTCCTAATGTTCAGGTGGAATCTCCCTTTCTGTAGTTTGAAGCCATTGTTCTGCATCCTAGTCTCCAGGACAGCAGAAAACAAGCTTGCTCCCTCCTCCCTATGACTTCCTCTCACATATTTATACATGGCCATCATGTCTCCTCTCAGCCTTCTCTTCTTCAAGCTAAACATGCCCAGCTCTTTAAGCTGCTCCTCATAGGGCTTGTTCTCCAGAACCTTGATCATTTTAGTCACCCTCCTCTGGATCCATTCCATTTTGTCAACATCTTCCTTAAGTTGTGGTGCCACAATTGGACACAATATTCCAAGTGTGGTATGATCAAGGCACAATAGTGGGGTAGCATGACTTCTCTGGATCTAGACACCAGACTCCTATTTATGCAGGCCAAAATCCCATTGGTTTTTTTTTTTTGCTGCCACATGGCATTGTTGGCTCATGTTTAACTTGTTGTCCATGAGAACTCCAATATATTTTTCCTGTACTGCTGTTAGCCAGGTGTCCCCATTCTGTATCTTTGCATTTCATTTACATGGGGGAAGATCCATTTACTTGCAATACGCAGAAGCCTTAAAGTCTTCAAGTAGTCGGGAATCCCTTTCCTACCTAATTTGATTGACTTGCTAAAAGGTCTGTCATTCTTCCAAATCTTTCCTTCTTAGAACATTTAGAATCTTTAATCTTGACTTCAAAAAAGGTGTAAAAGTACAGAAGCAAACAAAAAATAGAAGTTGGATGTTAAATTATTTTGATGTGCATAGCAAATACTTAAAATTATAATTTCACCCTTATTGCTAGTTATAATATTTGACTGGACATCTCTAAACAATATACTATTTAATAGATTTATTATATATTTTAATATTTGTTACATACAGACACGATATCCTAACACTGTTTTCTGTATTACAGAAGCCCAGAACAAACATTTCCTTTTGTATATTTGATCATCAGTCTTGAAGAATAAATTTTGACAAAAGACATGACGTTATATCATACTACTAGGTGGATTCTGTACAACCTTATTGTTTTTCCAATAGTATCAATGTTATGATTCTAGCAACTGTTTCAAGCCTTCTTTGCAAATTACAGCTATTATGTAACACTCATAATCAACTATTCACCTATCTACCAAAAGTTACTATTTTCCTGCTTGTGTCTGAAAACAGCAAATATAGGATTTTGACAGGTGTCAAAGGATGTGCAGAATTCAAAACAGCTCCAATTAAGTTTTGCATCCAGAAGCGTAATTTCATATTTTAGGAGAGAGTGACAGGATTATTAGCAAGAATTCTGGGATTTCCAGCTTCAAGGGAAATTTGAAAGAACATTTGTCAAAATGGCTTTTCTTTTGTACTGCACAAGAGTGACAGTAACACCATCACCTTTAGAAACATGTATATTTTTGCAAACAGTTTATACCGTTCTCCCCTTTTCTTAGTATTGCAGGTCTACTCAGATGCTTTGAAGCAAAGAATTGTTCTTGGGGGACTATCATGTGTGTAGTCTTCTTCAGAAAACTGAAATGCAAGCATCACTTGATAGCATCCAAAATTATCACCCGCAGCTTCAATTTAATTTTTTTAATGTTTTCAGCTCCACTACATTTTAATACACTGTTCTCAACCCATATAGCAATGTTTCTCAACCTGGGGGTTGGGACCCTTGGTGGGGTTGTGAGGGGGTGTCAGAGGGATTGCCAAAAACCATCTGAAAACACAGTATTTTCTAGGTTCTTGTGGGTTTTTTCGGGCTATAGGGCCATGTTCTAGAGGCATTTCTCCTGACGTTTCGCCTGCATCTATGGCAAGCATCCTCAGAGGATGCTTGCCTCTGAGGATGCTTGCCATAGATGCAGGCAAAACGTCAGGAGAAATGCCTCTAGAACATGGCCCTATAGCCCAAAAAAACCCACAAGAACCTAGTGATACCAGCCATGAAAGCCTTCGACAATACACAGTATTTTCTGTTCATCATGGGAGTTCTGTGTGGGAAGTTTGGCCCAATTCTATCGATGGAGTTCAGAATGCTCTTTGATTATAGGTGAACTATTAAATCCCAGCAAGTACAAATTCCAAATGTGAAGGTCTATTTTCCCCAAACTCCACTAGTGTTCACATTTAGGCATATTGAGTATCCATGCAAGTTTGTTCCAGATCCATCATTGTTTGAGTCCACAGTGTTCTCTGGATGTAGGTGAACTACAACTCCAAAACTCAAGGTCAATGCCCACCAAACACTTCCAATATTTTCATGGGAATTCTGTGTGCCAAGTTTGGTTGAATTCAATTGTTGGTGGAGTTCGGAATGTTCTTTGATAATAGATGAACTATAAATCCCAGCAACTACAACTCCCAAATGACAAAATCAATCCCCCCCAACCCCACCAGTATTCAAATTTGGGCATATCGGGTATTTGTGCCAAATTTGGTCCAGTAAATGGAAATACACCCTGCATCTCAGATATTTACATTACGATTCATAACAGTAGTAAAATGACAGTTATGAAGTAGCAACAAAATAATTTTATGGTTGAGGGTCACCACAACATGAGGAACTGTATTAAGGGATTGTGGCATTAGGAAGGTTGAGAAACACTGCTCTATAGCTACACTAATACAATGCTATTCTTTGAGAACTTATCTGAAGAAGATCTCAAGCTTCATTACTCAATGAATCTCCTGGTAAAAAGGAACACTAAATGGACTTATAAACACATTGAATATTCAATTCTTAAAAACATGCCAGCTGAGAAGTCTTTCAGAGGCACAACCCTTCTTCAGGGTGTATGAGTGTGAATTTGTGTCAGGTCTACTTTGAGGCACACAACAGCAATAATCGAAAATGTCTTCCACATAGGTGCTGTTTTTCAAGATAGAAATAGGGCAATGCTTTGTCTATGAAGATGCGAGGAGTGCTGAATAGAATTAAAAATAGATTTAAGTCAGAAGAAAAGAGACACATTCATTACTACATCCTATAATTACATTCAATGGCACCTGAAACGTCACTGCCTCCCTTGCAGTAATGATAAAGCAAACAAGATTTTGAACATTTCCTCACTGGATAAATATAAAGTCGCTTTAGACGGCTTGACAAAATGTACACAAAGAGAAAGAAATTCTTCCAGAAAAGCTATTTCATAATAATGCAACTTGCTCTTTTCATAGGAAAAAGAAACGGGTTAAGTTTTTTCCCCCTCCCATCTTTGGCTGGTGATCGCATGCTTCCTTTCATAAATAAAAGGAAGAAGTATCCAAGGTTTTTGCCTTTGTTGTGTCACCTTTAGGACTTGCTTTTTGAAGTATTGCATTGAAATGGCTCAGCGACACTGAGTGTTCAGAATTTTAAGTAAAAACTTAAACAGTTACAACAATCAAAGCATCAGGCTATTCTGAAGACGTCAACCCGCTATACACATAATGTACGGAAGGCATATCAATAAGTCTCGTAGCTGTTGGTTGGGCCAATGCGGTTAAATCTATATAATTCCAATGGTAACCTTGAAGCATAGCAATTCTCAGGCTCTAAAGAAATCAACAACAACAACAATATAAAGACCCAAATTATGAGGTAGAACAGAAATGTTACTTGGGATCAGCTTCTTGAGAAGGAAATTGTAAGTATACAGGAATAGATAAGGCTCAGTGTATAGAATTTTTTGAACAAATGCTGGAAATAACTACATATTTGTGAGATGCAAAACAATTTAGTACATATTCACCTGCACGAATACCAAGAAATACAGTATTTCTTCTATTCCAATATGCACCCCCATATAAACATCTATAAAAATCACAGGTGCCCCCCCCCCTCTCTATATAGCTTTTTCTGCTAGTGGTCCTGAAATTAGTGTGAGTTTTACAATCTATTTATTATTATTTATTTACTGCATTTATACACCGCTTTTCTTACTCCTGGGGGGACGGAACTCAAAGTGGTGTACACCAAGTGATGGTAAGACAGAGTTGACGGTGTCTTATGATAGAAGAAATATGTTAAGTCCCAGTGAGTTCAATAGTACACTTGCTGGGAAAAGTATACACGGGATCGCAGCTTGCTTTGTTTAATGGAATGTTGTTTATTGATAACTAAATTGAGAGTTTGTTTTGAGGAAATCTAGACTTATTGATTGGAACCTCCGGTGGCCCAGTGGGTTAAACCACTGAGCTGCTGAACTTGGTAACCGAAAGGTTGCAGGTTTGAATCTGCAGAGCAGTGTGAATTCCAGCTGTTAGCTCCAGCTTCTGCCAAACTAATAGTTCAAAAACATGCAAATGTGAGTAGATCAATAGGTACCAATCCATACCGGGAATAGGTACCACTTCTGTACCGGGAAGGTAACAGCGCTCCATGCAGTCATGCTAGCCACATGACCTTGGAGGTGTCTACGGACAACACTAGCTCTTCAGCTTAGAAATGGAGATGAGCACCAACCCCCAAAGTTGGACACGACTGGACTTAATGTTTATGGACCAAACAGGTTATACAGGATACAGTCTAATTATACAAGGACTATTTTTATAGCACTGCAAACAAAATATTATTGAACAATATTAAAACCTTTCCTCTTTTAAATATTTGTATGAGCAAAGATCACAGCAAAAATTAAATGTGTGATACAGCAATTCCATTAACTGAAATTGTTCTAACCCAGAATGAGAGGTTATCTCATTTCTTGCTTCAAATAAAGTTACGGAGTCATGTACATATGCATTTTCTTATATTATCTGGTAAGTCCTTTTCTCTATAGTTTGGGAGAAAATACACTTTTTTGAAAAAATATAGCAAGGCATTGGGAACTTTAATGCTAGGGATTTCTGTCTGAAAGTTTTGTTATGTTTGTTATGTTGAGCAAACTCGTGCAAATGAAGTCTCGGAAAAGCAACCCCCCCTCCCCCTCAGGCACATACATTAGTAAACATCTCAATTATTACATCCATAAAGGCACAACCTAAAAAAAAGCAGGTGTCATGTTGACATATATTGCTCATTAAAAAAAGGTGCTATTTGTATATGCGTCGCAATTCTTCACATGTATGAATATTAGTAACACATTGCAGGAAAGAAAAGACCCTTGAGATTTAGCATGGCTTGAATATTTAATGCAGCAATAGTTGGCTTCCTAACAGGGAAAGGAAATTTGGACCACAAGATATACACATTATACACCTATCTTTGCTTGTTTGCTTTTTTTAAAAAAAATTATGCTGCTTCTGTCTCTCAGCTGCTACATTTGTTTGCAAACCTCTGGAATAAATAGCCAAATAGCCAGTACCGACTAGAAGGAAGCAAATTCCATTTTCCTCCTTCAACACACACATCCCCCCCACCAAGAATTAAAGATATGATGTTATTTATGCACTGTACATGGATGGAGCTTTGGAGTAACACAAGCAAAACACACAACACAAAGAGACAGGTTCTCCCCCTCCCCACCTCCTGAACCTTCTAGTTATCTCTGCTTATATTCAAACGGTAAGAAAACTGTCAGGTGCCAAGGTGATAAGATGAGCAATTTAAAAGAAGATACTGATGCCTTAAGCTTCTTAATGAATGAAACCCATGAAAGCAAAGAACTTGAAAGAAAGGAAGGGGGTTATTAGGAAATCTCTCATCTCCTTCTCTCCCGCCTCCCCCAGTTTCTTTTCACATGCACCCTATGTCTGCTGATACACTTTTCTCACCCTAATGACCCACACACATGTACACACACACAACAGAGTCCACAGGGATTGTGGAACAAGGCTTGTTACACAAGGCAGCTTGCTAATTGAGAAGCTGATCGGAGGGAGAAGGGTCCTTGCCTTACCACGTTAAGTGTCGAAATCAAGCATGACCGGATTGACGCCACCAAATCGCTGTCTGGAGGCCACTCCAAGCCAGGAGCAGCAGGGTTTTTCACACCTGATAGACCTTCACTCCATCTACATCAAGTTGCATTAAGAAAGGAATGGATTACAGCACTGGAGCCCCTGCCCCTTAAGAACGTTCCTTGGACGAGCTTAATTGCCACAGCGTTAAGTCCCTTAGAAGTATCAAATCCTACTCATGCGTCAAAATAGTGCCATTATCTATTCCACTCCTTTACTCCAAGCAAGGAGAACTTGACAATTTGAAGGAGAAACTTGGTACAATATACCCACATTCCAATCCTTTTTCTATATCCGAATTCCAGTGACCATACAGGGAGGGGATAACTATAGTCCAACACACACAGATCTCATGGAACCAACTCAGAGTATTACAGAACAGAGAGTGCATGGTTGGAGTCACAGGCATACCCTTTTCAGGATATGCCATTGTATTCCCTTAATGCTCCAACCCCTGTCAGTTCCATACTCACTGGGCATACAGTTGGCCTTCTTATTTATTAATTTATTTATTTACTATATTTATATATCATCTTTCTTACCTCTGGGGGGGGGGGGATGGGACTCAAGGTGGTTTACAACATACTAATGGCAAAAATTCAATGCTAACATACATATAAAAAGAAAAATCATAATAATGAAACACTAAACAAAATTAAGCATTAAAACAAAACATTAAAAACATCTTAATATAAATGTTAAAATCACGTGATCCAAAAATCGTACACCGTAGTTGTTCTAATTGTCATTGCACATATTTCCTAATTATTCTTTGCACTGCATTATTGTACTCGCCAAAGGCTTGATCCCACAACTACGTATTTGTTTTCTTCCTAAAGGCCCAGAGGGAGGGCGCTAATCTAATCTCACTGGGGAGGGAGTTCCAGAGTGGAGTAGCCACCACTGAGAAGGCCCTGTCTTTCATCCCCACCAACTGCACTTGCTATGGAGGTGGGACTGAGAGCAGGACCTCCCCAGAAGACCTTAACCTCCGTGATGGTTCATAGAGGGAGATACGTTTGGACAGGTAAGCTGGGCCGGAACTGTTTAGGGCTTTATAGGCTAAAGCCAGCACCTTGAATTGTGCTCGGTAGCAAACCGGCAGCCTGTTCAACAATCCATGGCTTGACAATATTTTTAATTCAAAATTAAAAATGCAATCCTTGATTTTTCCATTTTATATCATGGATTTGAGCATTCAAGGATTTTGGTATTTTAAACAGAGGCTGTCAGGGGTGATTTGAATGCAATATTCCTGCTTCTTGGCGGGAGGTTGGACTGGATGGCCCATGAGGTCTCTTCCAACTCTTTGATTCTATAAGTCTATGTGGAGTCCTGTAACCAAATCCTAGTTGATACTATACAGTGAAACACTTCATCCTAAAGACATTTATGAACTTTTTCAAACATGAGAGTCCTCAAAGCCTGCTGGTGCTGTTTTCGGATAGCATAAGGATCCACATTTAGAGAATGAATGGATCATTAGTAAAGATGACAGCACATACACACAATAAAAAATCTCCTGATTTAAGTCTTGCTGTTGTTTTATATTAACAATATTTTATAGTTCTTCCTGATTTGTCTTTTTGGATAATGTAAGGCAAGATATACTTTTAAAAAATACCATTGGTATTGAAAAGTGTGCACGTGAAACTAGTTTGGTTTGCTACAACTTATTTGCTTGGTTAAAACTTTCGACTTGCCTCCAGTTACCAGTTGTGTGTCGAAAACCAACTTTCCACCCCTCTCAATGCAACTACACAAGCATCATTCACACAAGCATTCTTGCTCAAATGAGGACAGATCAACCATCTATCTGAGAGTACTTCACAGATGCAAGCCCTAATTATCCTGAAGACATAATATACAGGGAAGGAATGGCAGAGAGGAACCAATGAAGTTTTATTCTTTTTGCCCCAATCAACATTTTGTTCTTATTAAAAAGAAATGTGAATTTTGGTGCCTAGATTGGGTTTGATTTTCCAAGATGAAAAGGGAATCATGTTCATTATGAGCACAGACATATAAAGGGAGCAAGTGAAGCAGAATCTTCTCACACTAGATTTTAATTGCCACTCAAGAGGTCCTAATCAGGGGGCAGACAAGCATTCAGGACAATCAGCCACCATTCAAAGACAAGATACGTGTCAATGCTCTGAAGTGCTCAAGCCAATTGCAGTGGAGCAAATGCTACAAGAAGGATGCCATTAACTAGAAGGCTGGTTGGCTCTAGGGGAACCAGTAAACCACACATATTCATGGTGGATAGGTTTCTAAACTTATCCTGGAAACAGGAAACCGTGAATAAAGCACATCCTATGGAAATGAATGACTTCTGCAAGATGTTACCATGGAGTCACAATGGAGGATCTAGAAATTTCCTAGAGAATTATTCTCTCCAGCAATTTTCTAGGTCCCCCAGGGTGACTCTTTGGTAAACTTTGCCAGGAGCATACCATAGAATCACCTAGAAGACCTATAGAATTCCTAGAAAGGACATGTTTTGTCAGATGTTGATAGGTAAAACCATAGGGATCATACTGTATAGTCCAGGCATCCTCAAACTGTGACCCTCCCGGTGTTTGGATCTCCAATTCCCAGAAGCCTTAACAAGCCTGTACAATAGTTAGGAATTCTGGGAATCGAAGGTCCAAACAGCTGGAGGGCCGCAGTTCGAGGATGCCTGGTATAGTCTAACCAATTCTCAGTGGTGCAATGGGTTAAACCCTTGTGCTGGCAGGACTGTTGACCAACAGGTCAGTGGTTCGAATCCAGGGAGAGTGGGTTGAGCTCCCTCTGTCAGCTCCAGCTCCCCATGTGCAGACATGAGAGAAGCCTCGCACAAGATGGTACAACATCAAACATCCAGGCATCCCCTGGGCAATGTCCTTGCAGATGGCCAATTCTCTCACACCAGAAACGACTTTCAGTTTCTCAAGGTGCTCTTGACATTTTTTTAAAAAAGCAGACTTGGGGAGAAACTCAGAGACATGTTGACTAGCTAAGATCCCAAGAACTCATATGTATTTAGTCTTTCTTTCTCATTCTCTTTCTCTCTAGAAAATTAAGAGTCCTTTATCTTCCCCAGATTTACAAACCAAGGCTGTGAAAAACTCAACTGTTCATGAAAAACACTTCCAAATCAGATGCTGGTTAAAGAGCCTAGTGGGGAACATTAAAACAGACCTCGGAAACATCAGTCCAGCAATAAAGTTAACTTAGTCCATGTACTTGCAAAAAAAGTGACAAAGCTATTCAGTGGCTAGTATCTTTTTGATAAATTGCTGATTAGAGAAAACAAGGGAGGTATCTGAAAGTATTCCCAAGCAGGCCTATCTGGAGTTGTTAAAATAAAGTTTATTGGCTTCTTTTCCATGGCCTGTCAGTGCTCCTCGATAAGACAGGTTACCTCCTAGCACATGGCGAACACATAGCAACAGTTCACACGGGCTGCCTTCAAGTCTGTCAGAAATATAATCCAACCAGTGGTTTTTGACCTGCCTCTTATGCAGGTCAGGGGGAGTGCAACATGATTACAGCATTGCATTTCCCTTGACGTACATCAGCAGGAGGTCAAAAACTGCTGCTTGGATTACATTGCTAATGCACTGGGAGAAAGCTTGAGTGGCTAGCATTTGCCATGTCAAGAGGCAACGTCCATTACTTTAATATGGATTGTCAAAAGGATATGGAGCAGCACCTTTCTGATAGGGTCGCAAGGACAAAGAGCACTGTGGCCGCTTACAGACTAAGTGGTTTATTACAGCATGAGGTTTCAGAGCCAATAGTCTGCTTCAGCGGGTGTGTGAAACAAACAGAAAAAATGGTAGGTGCATTTTTTTAATTTATGAATCTAAACAGTGCAGCCCCCATATGAATGTTAAAATGATGCAACATGTAGAAGCTATTAATGCAACATACACATAGAACAACAAACTCAACAGTTATCTCTGATGATAGGTGGCCAATTCACAAATTTTACAACCCAAGCAAAGGAAGACGCACACCTTTACAGTGGGCCCTTGGTATCTGCTGGGGTTCCAGGAGCACCTGTGGAGACTAGGCTTGGGCGGTTTCGTTTGTTAATTTCATAATTCGTTAGTAATTCGTATTTAAATTAGCTTACGATCCAATATTGAGCTATGCAGGAATAGTGTGAGGAGTAAATTAGATTCGAAACAATTTTTTCAATTTATTTCATAATTATTTTGTAATTATTTTGTAATTATTTTGGCATATCTGGTGCAAGTTTTATAGTTGTTGTTTGTTTTATCACACCAACAGTCAACAACAGAGGAAGAGGGAAGCTTCAGAAGTTCCCCCTGTCCCATTTGGAGGTTTTTTTTAGCATGATGTATAAAATGGTGTCCCTTATGCAAAATGTTTTGGGAATGTTTTCTAAAAAAAATATTTTTCAAGCTGTGAACGGTTGAATCCATGATGTAGAATCCGCAGATACGGAGGACCAACTATACATTGATTCACATAAGGAGGGCCAAATATACATTGGGCACATCCCAGTGGTAGTCACAGGGAATTTATACCAGAAGTGCCAATCTTTCTTTTCACTCACATTTGTGCCATCTTTAGAAGACCATCATATCAGAATCTTGGATGTACATGCTGTGTATTACAAAAGCATGATGGACATAGGAGACATTATCCAGATGCTCATCTTTTCAATACACTAACAGGCTTTCATTGCCATCCTGCAACACGAGTATTGCTTCATAAAGTTACAAAGCATAGGCTGTTATATATAGATATTGGCCACTGATATTATTTTAAATTGTTCAATTTTTTAACCGTATTCTTAGATCTAAGATGGGAAGTAAATATTTTAATATTTGTTTAATAAATTGGTAACACACTCAGTTGATTCAACAGCTCTGCTCTAATTGGGGTTAAATACAGAAGTGGCTCAGTTGGAAGGGGAAAATGAATGAAACAGAGGCAAGGGAGCACTTTACCAGATGGTTGTTATTGATATTGTGGACCTTCAAGTTGTTTCTGACTTATGGAGACCCTAAAATGAAACTATCACTGGGTTTTTTTAGAACTGAGAATGTATCACTTGACCAAGATCACCCAGCAGGTTCCCACCACCAAGCATGGAATCAAATCCTAATCTTCAGAATCATAGTCCAGTGCCCAAACCACTACACCCCACTGGTTTTTGGATGAGTGCAATTTTCCACTCCTGCACCGTCTCAATGGGATTTCAAGTATGATTAATAACATCTTTACATGGGGCAAATTTCGGTGACAACTCCAGTTCTCCACCAGTTTTGCCAAAGAGCCCTCTGGCTCCCACCATGCATGGTAGAAGTACTTCCAGATTGGCTCCAGGGCAAAACTGGTGCACAACTGGAGATGCAGCCACCAAAAAACTGCCACTGGCAACATGAGAGGCTTTTTGTGTTGCATGGTGCTTAATGGAGCAAGCCGATTGGAAGACATATCTTATCATGTGATGAGGTAGGGAGGAACCCGGGATGATGTGGGACAAGGGGCGATAGGTCTGCACATCTCATGGGAGGGCGCTGCCAGGATCACAGCGATCTGCACTTTTGACAAGGCAGTTCGTGTCTTATATTGAAGAATGTCCACAATGTCTTAATTGGAATCACAGAAACAGCTTAAGCAATTCTGGCAATGAAAAGAGCTTATACAATCATCATCATCATCATTATCAACAACAACACCAACATATTATATATAGTATAGTGAAGTTTGGGAGGAGGAACTCTGGCAAAATTTTCATGCATTCATGTAGGACAAATAAGTTTATACTTTACAATGTTTAAGGAATCTAACAATAACAAGATACAGAATGATTAAATCTGCACGTGGAAATAGGGTTGCACACTCTACTTCTCACCAAAAAAGTGTTTTGTATGATTACCTTACAATATAGGGTGAAAGGTAAGTGAAATACAAACAATTTACATCTAGACAGACCTACACACACGTGTGTATGTATGTATAGGAAGGAGGCAGAAAAGGTTGGCTTGGTCACTGAACATGCTGCGATAGTTTTTTGCTTGTGATCCATGTTCTTCCCATGGTGAAAGTTTATTCATCTCCAGAAATTGGCTAACTATTCTGGAAGGCCAGGCCAGGTGAAGAAAATTCTCTCTAATGATGGAGAGCTGAAAGAACGCACACTGGGATTCTGAAGAGATGCTTGCTGCAACGCAGCTGCTATGTACCATGGACCAAAGCTTTGTACACAGGATAACCCACTGATGATGATTATTGCTAATTGGGATTCATGCCCATGATTGGCTGACAAAGGATGAAAAACACTTACTGGGGAACGGGGACCATTTAAGGAGTTTGGCTAATAATCAAGGACTGGAATATAGCCCTCCCCAAGATCTTTTCTGTAATTGAAATTGGTTTTGTGCTTAAAAGGTTTCCTTCTCTTTGCTTTATTGTAATATTCCATACCATCAGTAGCAATAAAAGAAGGAATGAATGAAAAATATGGGAACTGAGGCTGTGATTGTATAGAAACTTATCTGTTATCAAACTACTTTGAACTCAGTATGATTTATGTCTGAATCGACATATAGAAGGAGCTATAAACAGAGCTGCAGAGTCAAAGTCTTGGAATCAAGAGTCATAAAATAAAAAATTATAATATTATAAAAATATATGGTAAATATATTTTCTCAGATATATCATAAATTGTAGAGTAGTATACATATTTATAGGTTCTCCAGGATGACTCCTCTATGGTAACATCCAGCAGAAGTCATTAACTTCAATAGGGTTCACTGTTATACAGGAAAACCATATATTATAAAAATATATGTTAAATATATTTTCTCAGATTCATCATAAGCTGTAGAACAGTGTGTATATTTACAGGAAAACATTTGGTAAGCAAGGTTTGTTAGTAAAGCTCTGTTAATCTTACTTTTTGGTTTTATGGTATATCCTACTTTTCTGTTAGCAACCTTTCTAAAAATTAATTAAAAGCTTAGTTTTTTGCATATTTATTTTTTTACAGAAATTTAGTGAAGTTTTTGTATACAGAAAACAAAAAAAGCCTGTTGATTTATATGGTGCTGATGAAATGTTTTATCACCACCATTTGTTATTACAGTATGGTCCATATATCTGAAGCACCAGAACTCATAGTTTTATATACCTGCATCTGGATCTTGGAAATTCCTCTCCAGGAATTACCAAGATCCTTCAGGTGATTATATAATATGTTTCCGAAGGAAATTACCATAGGGTTGCCCTGGAGGAGCCTCTCTAGGAATTTGATTCATCCACCAGAGTGACCCTATGGTAACTTCTGGCAGAAGTCATTAACTTCAGTAGGGTTCACTGTTATCCACCGTTTCCCATTTCCTGTTCAGGAATCCCCATGGATATGAAAGGCTGTATTTTAGTAATTAATATAAGGAAAAGGTTTCCTCTTGACATTAAGTCTAGTCAAGTCCAATTCTGGAGGGTGGTGCTCATCTCCATTTCTAAGCCAAAGAGCCAGCATTGTCTGTAGATGCCTCCAAGGTCATGTGGCCAGCATGACTGCATAGAGCGTCGTTACCTTCCCACCAAAACGGTACCTACTGATCTACTCACATTTACATGTTTCTGAACTGATACATTGGCAGAAGCTGGGGTAACAGCAGAAGCTCACCCCATCCTACTTCATAGATTAGCCAATTTTTAAGCAGCTGGAGTTAGTTATTAGGAAAAAAGAGGTGTTGCAGTCAAAGGTTTGGCATACCAATTGTACAACCTCTTTAAAGGTTCATCCCTGCAGTGACACTGCCAGAAGTGCTTTCTTGCTTGAACTTTATTGTTAAAAACACAAACAAAACAAAAAGCTTATTGTTGAAACTATTACTTAAAAGTACATTTCTTGATCTTTATTAACCTTGGCTCAGAAGGCAATATTAATCATGTTAGAAGTAAGATAAAAGGGATTTTAAAGAGTTGCAATTAAAAAAAACCAAAGAGTTAAAACAATGAGAATAAGAAAATCAGGAACGAAAGAACACTAATAAGATGCCAGCTCCTCCAATTATAAATTACAGATCAAAGTAATGCAGTAGCCATCACTGGCATTAGAAAAGAGACTGGAGTTCATACCCTCTTTCAGCCTTACAGCTTTGTTGGTTTTATTTTGAATTATTCCACATTATTAAAACTAACATAAGGCTAGAGTATGAACAAAACAGCCTAGTAAATACCCTAAAGGCAACTGATCCTGTCTGATCTTGGAAGCTAAGCAGGGTCATCCCTAATCAGTATTTGGATAGGCAACCATCAAAGAATACCAGGGGCTGTAGGCTATATTTCAGAGGAAGGAACTGGCAAAATCAGCTGAGTATTCCTTGCTAAGAAAAGCCTATGAAATTCAAGTTGACAGACAACTTGGAAACATACACATGCACAGAATATGTATGATATCCAAACCCCTGGTTTAATAACATCATATACCCTTTAAAACTGAAAATAACTATGGAGACAAATAACAGGAGCCAATAGGGCAAAGAATAGCAACATCTCATCTCTATGCCTTCAAACTACAGAATTCCTCATATCCCTCAGCAGTTCATAGGGCAACATGGTCAGTATCAGAATGTGGTCCAAAGGACATGGCCAAAGAAGTTATGAATGAGGAAAAACATACAAAAGAACTGAGAATCCTTGGAATTTATGTACTGATTATGAACCCCTGCCCCTCCCAAAAAAAGAAGGAAAGAAAAGGGAAACTCTAAAGATACTTCTGGGAAGAGCAATTCTGCCCCTTCTCTCCCACATGTTGATTTAACTGAGTGCAAACTAGTTTGGACTTTTGAATTCAGCTGCAAACCAAACAGCGCTAAGATCGGCTAGGGAAGTCCTGCTCTCGGCCCTGCCACCTTCACAGGTGTGACTGGTGGGGATGGGAGACAGGGTCTTCTCAGTGGTGGCCCCTCAGCTGTGGAACTCCCTTCCCAGCGAGATTAGATCGCCCCCTTTTTCTTGGTGTTCAGGTAACAACTTAAAGCCTGTCTATGCAAACAGGCATTCAGCAAATGAAGCACCTAAATTATACCCATGGGACTGGTGCAATGTTTAATATGTCTTATGTTTACGTTATGACATGTCCTTGTACAGTTTTTACTAGTTTTAATTCATGTTTGCTGTGTCATACCATGTTTTTGTGTCAATAATAATAATAATAATAATAACAATAATAATAAAGCAGCCAGGAAATACTCCCTGCATGTCAAATTAGTCCACTGTAAAAAGGGCTGCTGCCACCATTCCCTTTTCCCTTTGCTTGATGGTGCAGGAAAAAGGGAATAGAGCAGACCCATGCCACTCTTTCAGCTACTGCAACAGATGGCCATAGAGAGTTGCTAGTCATCCCTGGGTCTTTGCTTACATAAGCAATTTTACAGAAATGCACATAGATAACACAGTCACAGAAAAACCATGCAAAATACCTGACCAAACATGCATATATGGACATGCCCCAATGATGAGATGCTAGATAGATAGATGATAGATAGATAGATAGATAGATAGATAGATAGATAGATAAGATAGGCAGAGAGACAGAGCTCTAGAGTTTTAGAATTGTGTTACCTCTATGATGCCAGAATAAACCAAGGGCACATCTATACTGACAATTTAATGCAGTTTCAAGCTGACTCCCAAGTTGTAGCAGCTAGAAAATATGTGCCACCAAAGCAAACTGCATCTTAAAGCACACCAAGCAAAACTGAGGGAAAGTCTGAATTAAACTGCTGAATGTGCTTCAGTAAACTCTCAATGTAAACCACATATCACAGTGAAACCAGCTCTGCAGATGTGAAGCACACTGTAGTCAGCTACTTGTGCTGGAGTGTATTTAAATTTGGAACATGGGGATGGGGATGCTGAATCACAGAATCATAGAATCAAAGAATTGGAAGAGACCTCATGGGCCATCCAGTCCAACCCCCTGCCAAGAAGCAGGAATATTGCATTCAAATCACCCCTGACAGATGGCCATCCAGCCTCTGTTTAAAAGCTTCCAAAGAAGGAGCCTCCACCACGCTCCGGGGCAGAGAGTTCCACTGCTGAACGGCTCTCACAGTCAGGAAGTTCTTCCTCATGTTCAGATGGAATCTCCTCTCTTGTAGTTTGAAGCCATTGTTCAGTGTCCTAGTCTCCAGGGAAGCAGAAAACAAGCTTGCTCCCTCCTCCCTGTGGCTTCCTCTTACATATTTATACATGGCTATGATATCTCCTTTCAGCCTTCTCTTCTTCAGGCTAAAGATACCCAGCTCCTTAAGCTGCTCTTCATAGGGCTTATTCTCCAGATCCTGTAGTCAGCTACTTGTGCTGGAGTACATTTAAATTTGGAACATGGGGATGGGGATGCTGAAAAATGTCCCAAGGTCACATATGTGCAGCATGGGGTTAATTGACCCACTGGAACAGGTAATTGATTACCTCCACTGCTAACTAGCACTTTCCCTTTCCCCTGCCTCATGTCTCCAGAGCGCTGGTGTACATCTCAACCAGGAATGGGAAAAAATACTGTGGATTCTGGGTGGTTAATATGATCTCCTTTTTGGCATCAAACCTGTTCCAGATCTGTCAATCTAATCATTTACAGAGCAAAATTAGTTTCTTCCAAGTCAGTTCTAACCTAACCTAAGTGGTCAGTGTAGTTGTGTGCCAAGTGTGAATTTGGAACCCTAACCTGAATCTAAAACCTTATTCGTGGAAAGTATTTGCTCAGCCATTAACCTATTGGACTTTTCTGTCTCATAAACTGAGAAGAACCATTCTGAATCAGGTGAAAAGGCCTGTTTCAGGAGCTTGTTCCACAAAATGGCCAACCAGTTGCCTATGGGAAGCCCGCAACCAGGATAAAACCCCCATAGCACCATCCTGGTCTTGTTCCTTAGCAACGGCTATTCAGTGACACGCTGCATCTGATACTGGAAAGTCCCATTTCCCCATTTGGAAATGTATGTGCCCAGTATTCAGCAGCGCCAATTCAAGAATTCAAGAGTGATGTAATCCTCTGAACCGTAGCCTTTTTAAAAGAAGTTCTGTACATTCCCGTGAAAGCTTTCTGCAATAAATCCTCCCCAAAACTGCTATTTCCCCTCATTTCCTATGGGTGGAAGTTTGAGTTTAGCCATTCTTTATATTTTTATTTTTTTCCCCCTACGAAATTTTACTGCTAGCAGCAAATGTACACACACTTTCTTTTTCAATAAAAACCCCGGCCTTGAGTTTTTGGCCCCTTAATAGTAGCCTACATGGTTGACTACCCTTGGCGTTAAATTTTCTTAAATTGTATTTTCTGTCAGTATATCATTTTTTCCCTCACCAAAAAAAATCAAAAATAAAAGCAATAGACCCTATCACAGCAAGCACTGTTCTGTCAGGAGTACATTTTAACAGCACGACACAACTATTTTTCACTACAGGAGACAAACAATGATATGTATTACATGCAGTAAACATTGCCTTTGGTACATAGGGTTCTCCAAGTATTCATCTGTCTAAAAAATCTCATTGCATCCCGGATGGGGGGCGGTTGGGTGGAGGGAACCTTGCCTCATTAATGATTGCCGAAGGCTGGAGCTTTGTAAAGTGCCAACAACGCACTGTCACATTTTTCACAAACAAGAGCTTGATTGACTATTATGCGAGAGTGTCGAAAACTCAAGCAAGGTAGATTAGGGTGTATTTAAAAAAAGAAGGCGGGGAAAGGGGAAAAAGAGGGGGAAAATATTGTGGGTTTTTTCACAAAAACAAAAAAGTATACTTTCTTCTTACTGATAAACAGAATAAGTAATTCTTAGAAATGTATTTCTGCCATTTAAACCTGGAAAAAAGGGGAGAGGGAAAAAGGGAGGGAGGAAATGTCTGAAAGAGGGAATGTGCCATGGATAAAAATGTACAGGCTAAATAAATAAATAAAAGGAATTAAATTATATAGCCCAAAATGTTTTCCATCACCTGTGCCATTTCCATCTGTTTTGTCTAAGCACAATATCTGTCCAGACTCCTTTTTTTCAAGAAGATAGCCATACAGCAGTGGTTCCCAATCTTTTGGGACCACTTTGACCAGGGACCACTCTCAAACATTATTACCAAAAGAGTTACGAATCAGTTTTTGGTCAACTTTAGATTCGGAATTGCATTGGATAGACCACATCAGCTTTAGTTTTTGATACTGAAAATATGCCATGGTCAGTGACAGGGAAAGAGTGGCCAGCAGTGTGAAAGGAGCAGAAATAAAATAATATAAATAAAGAGGAGGAAGGTTCGCGGACAAGATTTTTGTCCTCGTGACCCACTGGTGGGCCACAGCCCACAGGTTAAGAGCCACTGCCATACAGAAAGACAGGGCTTATGTGTGTGTTATTATAGCAAATGTGAGGTGTGGACTGTAATCGCCATCATGGTTTGCTCCTGACCATGATAGGTAAAAGCAATAGGAACTACCAGTCAAAGAACTAACTTCTCACGCCATGTACAGGTATTTCATCTGTCAACAGATACTGTAAGAGATGTGGGGGTGCATATCTTCAAAGGAGCCACGTTGATGAAGAGTAGAAGTTGGGGAACAATGGTCTGAGACGGCTGTTGCCTCCAGGACCTTCGCCATCTAGGCATCTGATCTATTACCATGGAAATCAGTTTGAGTAGCCGTTGAGACCCTTATGCAACAGGCTTATGCTAGGTGAATCTACACTATGAAATTATTGTAGTTTGACACCACTTTAACTTTTTATTGTCATGTCAAGAGTGACTTGCAGTTTCTCAAGTGTGAAAGAATTGGCTGTCTGCAAGGACATTTTCCAGGGGACGCCCGGATGTTTTGATGTTTTATCATCCATGTGGGAGGCTTCTCTTATGTCCCCACATAGGGAGCTGTAGCTGACAGAGGGAGCTCATCTGTGCTCTCCCCAGATTCAAACCTCTGACCTGTTGTTCTTCAGTCCTGCTGGCACAAGGGTTTAACCCACTGTGCCACCTGGGGCTCCTACCACTTTAACTACCCTGGCTGAATACTATGGAATTATAGGAATTGTAGTTTTACACAGTCTTTTGCCTTCTCTGCCAAAGAATTCAGGTGCCTCACCAAACTGCAACTTCCATGATTCCACAGCATTGAACTGTGGCTGTGAAAGTAGTATCACACTGCAGTAATTCTACCACGTGGATAGACCTGCTACATTCTTACACAGGGCATCACACAACTCAACTGTTGAGGGGTAGGATGTCCATTTTCACTAGCGGAGCACAGGACCCATGTGAAAATGGGGAAACTGCCATTTTAATTTTAAATAAACCCCAAGTGAACACATATTTGCAATCTCTAGGTCATCCAGGGTGACTTCATAGTCATCTTTCGCCAGAACAAATCAGACCTGAGCTCTCCATAGCAGCCAAGATAATTAAACTGATGACGCCACATTTGGGCCTTTTCATGAGAGCAGGTGACTCACTAGAAAGGACAATGATGCTTAGGAAAGTGAAGGGCAGTAGGGAAAAAGGAAGACTACATTCAGGGTGGATAGACTCACTCAATTAGAGAAGCCATGGCCCTGAGTCTACAAGACCTGAGGAGAGCTTTTGAGGACAGGGTGACTTACAGGTCTCTCTTGCATAAGGTTGCTGTAAGTCGAAGTTAATTTGAAGGCAGGTAATACTAACAATAAAGATATGACAGGAAACTCAGTTTGGAGACTGATTTAGGAGATAGAGGTGAGAGGGCAACTTGCAACAACTGGCTAAATAGGGATAAACAGGGATGGGTCAAGTGTCCGCAAAGCTGTTTTTGTGGGTCCTAGAACCCCAGAGTGATGCAGCGGGTTAAACCGCTGAGTTGCTGAACTTGCTGACCAAAAGGTTGGTTTGAATCTGGAGAGCAGAGTGAGCTTCCACTGTTAGCCCCAGCTTCTGCCAACCTAGCAGTTCAAAAACCTGCAAATGTGAGTAGATAACTAGGTACCTCTTTGGAGGGAAGTTAACAGTGCTCCATGCAGTCATGCCGGCCAAATGACTTAGCAGGCATCTATGGACAATGCTGGCTCTTTGGCTTAGAAATGGAGACGAGCACCACCCTCCAGAGTTGGACACAACTAAACTTACTGTCAAGGGGAAACCTTTACCTAGGACCCCAGAAAACCTTTTTGTCAAAGTTGCTCTGAAATATGCTCTAGGAAGCATGGAATACATGTTGCCATATTTTTAGTCCCAGGAGATATCTTTATATAAAAAAAGAGAAGTGAACCAGAAGGGATAGAGGCTGTTTGAGGGCATCTCAGTGGTGGCCCCTCGGCTATGGAACTTCCTCCCTAGGGATATTAGATTGGCCCCCTCCCTCCTGACATTCCGAAAAAAAGTAAAAACCTGGCTCTTTGAACAAGCTTTTGGAAATGCAGCGTAATAGATAAACACGGAACGAGGAAAGAGTGAACTTGAAACAGCTTAGCCAATGCTTCTGAAATACAAGTTAACAGGAAGTCATTGGTGATTATATGTTTTTAATGATTTTATATGGTTTTTATTATGTGTGTTAAATGTTTTTCGCTGTGTTTTATGACTGTTGTGGCATCAAATTGCTGCCATATTGTAATCCGCCTTGAGTCACCTTTGGGCTGAGAAAGGCAGCATAGAAATACCGCAAATAAATTTGTGGGGCAAAATATTGATTTTCTGTGGAAGGTGCAGTGGAAGTGTAGCCCTATGCGGAAAATACACCCCCAACAACTGTCCTGGTATCGAGAGGACTAGGGAGAACTCTCCAAGGTTCTCATACCAGAAATCAAGTTATTTTCCCCAAGAGTGGAATTCCTGCATTTACACAAATCCCTCCACCTGAGAAAGGAGAGAGGTTTGTAAAGCTAAAGATCCTCTTCAATCCAGCTAGCCTAAAAGGAGAACGAGGTAGGAGGCGAGAATTTGACAGTGCTAGTCGTTTTAACAATCTACAAAGATACCCAGCGCTAGTAGAGCTTGTGCCTTGCATTACCCATTCTAATTGGCCGCAATTGCTACCTTGGGAATGGCATCACATTTAATAGGAATGAAAGCCATTCGACTTTGTTCTGCAGGAATTTGCGTGGCTGGGATACAGAGTGTCAAAGGACTGAGGAAACCAGCTGTATAGATGTTGGGGGACGGGGACGGAAAGGGGGAAGCCTTGGCACTTTCTAAAGATGCTTTTAAAATTAGAATGGAGTTAAAGGAAATCTCTGCATCTTTACCTTCTTTCTGTGTTTTGATGTGCTAAGAGAGCAAAAACCTACCTGGACTCAAATAGAGAGTTTTATTGCCACATCCAGTATCATATGCATTCACAAGAAATTTACCATAAACTAGGAGATTTTACAAACTGGTCAGCTCAAAGAGGTGAGGAAATCATTACTTTTAAACAGAGAAGGCTGCTTGAGTAGAAAACGGGCCAGCTATTTGGGCTATATTTATTATTTCATTTATTTCACAGTTTTCTATACCGAGCTTCTCAACCTCATTGAGGGACTCAGCCCAGTTTCCAGCCATAAAAAACATATACACTCATTAAAATATCATATATCACAATTACAAAAACAACTTTAAAAACACTATATATATAACTACAGTGGTCAGTCATCCTATTAAGATGGATCTACATCAACTTCCATCCAGGGTCCTATGGTGTTGTCTCATTCATTGAAGGCCTGACTCCACAGCCACGTCTTCACCCATTTCCTAAATGTTAGGATGGATGGGGCGGTTCTGGTCTCCAGAGGGAGAGAGTTCCAGAGTCGCGGGGCCACCATCGAGAAGGCCCTGTCCCTCGTCCCCACCAGGCGCGCTTGCGAGGCCGGTGGGACCGAGAGCAGGGCCTCTCCAGATGATCTTAATAATCTTGATGGTTCGTAGGGGAGAATACGTTCGCTACTTTATGCCCAGATATCCAAGCAGGTTCTTTATACTTAGCTGGCTTTCTTTCTCAATTTCCAGACTATCCACCTTTAATTTCTAACTCAGGCATGAGCAAACTTTGGCCCTCCAGGTGTTTTGGACTTCAACTCTCACAATTGGAGGGCCAAAGTTTGCTCATGCCTGTTCTAACTACTGCTGCAGCCAGTTCATAGAAAGTGAGTAAAATTATCTGATCCTTCTCAGTATTAATTAAGTTAACAAATTAATTAAATTTGTATCTTATAGGACTCAAGGTGGTTTGCGAGAAGTTAAAACAATGTACAGCATTAACAAACCTAGCAAGAGTACCATATGACCGTACACAGGGAACGTAAACCACGTCCTACCACAGGGTGCGAAAGCTGTTAAAAAGGTGGGACAACAGAGGATAACTGGGACTGTCTCTGCCAAATCAGAACTGTTTGAAGGTATGATATATCGGTTTACTTTGTTAAAATGCTTTCAAATTAAAGCATTTTAATTTCAAATACTTCAGAGAAAGCTTATCTACCCAGGGACTGATGAGCTGCCAAAAATGTGAAACAATCAATCAGGAAATGCTCAAGAAAGGCGAAGCATTAGTTTTTGCCTCAAAGAGGAGGATCAGGGTCATAAAAAAAACTTTTTGTGCAATACGCAGCCCTGGGGCCACACTTTGTCCTACTCTGATATAACACTATTTTCCATATTCACTTTTTTCTAGATTTCCAGAGATGCTTAGCGCAGTGGTTTTCAACCTGTGGGTCCCCAAGTTTTTGGCCTACAACTCCCAGAAATCCTAGCTAGTTTACCAGCTGTTAGGATTTCTGGGAGTTGAAGGCCAAAACATCTGGGGACTCACAGGTTGAGAACCACTGGGTTAGAGAGTCTATGATGATGACAATAATAATAATACTAATAATAATAATGCAAAGGCTCTGGCATAAACCAGTACAAGTGGTCCCAGTGGTCATCGGCACATTGGGTGCCATGCCAAAAGATCTCAGCCAGCATTTGGAAACAATAAACATTGACAAAATCATGAACTGTCAACTGCAAAAGGCCACCTTACTTGGATCTGCATGCATCCTTCAAAAATACATCACAGTCATAGATGCTTGGGAAGTGTTCGACTTGTGATTTTGTGATATGAAATCCAACATATAGATCTCATTTGCTGTGACACACTGTGTTTTTGTGTCAGTAAAATAATAATTCTTACCTGCCTCTCCTCGTGGCTCAAGGTGAGTTACAACATAGCTAAATATGTCTGTATATCACTGCCAACAACCAATTACTACTATCTGTTTGAATAGAAGCATATTGATCTGTTTATTTGGCCATAGTTATGCACAAAATGGAAGGGATGTTGGAAGATTCTAGTTTTGGACTGCTTGATCCTAAGTCTATGCCCACAGATAGAATTGAGTTGATCATCCAGGATAATTTTGGGGAGCTCCACCACTCAAGCATTCACTTCTTATGGGTAAGAATGGGTTAGACTATGAAGAGGTTCTTCTATTAGGCAGAAGATCCATGAAGCTACACTGCAGACGGGTCATAGATCAGTCCTTGACCAAGTTGTGAGGGAACAGATGACAAGAAAGATCTTTCTTTGCTGGAGACTTAAAAATACTTATGCAGGAGCAGACAATACAAGGTTTGGTGGCCTGATGTAAGACTTCCTGTAAGGTTCACATTCTGGACCACTGTGTGTCTTCCGATGGTCTAAGGCTGGCCCTGCCTATAAGGAAAGGGTCTTAGAGCTGCAGCAAAACTACTGGATCCAAACTATGGAGACAAATGTCCTGTAGCCCAATGTGCCCCCAATCAATGCAGGAATTTCTCTGCTGACAGCTTCTTTTCTGGAAATATATGGAGCTCCTTATCCTTTGTGGTGTTTCAGAATGAGTTCATTCCTGAAAAGCCTCCAGCTATTGCGATCTGCTTTTGTTCCTTATATTCTTGTAAAACCGTACCGTTGCTCCTTTTTTCCTATTGTTTCAAGTTTATGGTTGCAAGGTTTGCTTCATTTTAGTGTAACCTTCTTTAGAAAGGGAGGAAAAATACAGATGTTTTAAATAATGAGACTATTAGTCTTTGACCAGCAACTTACGCACATAAGGGATAGATCAACCTCTTTCTTTCTAGGCTTGTTTCAATTTCACATATATTTAATTATGTGACTATATTGTGGAATTCCCATTACTAGTCTGTGACCAGAAAAAATGCTCCCAAATTTAAATTCATTTTTATATGCCATTTCCTTAATGTAATAGTTTTAAAATGTAATTTCCCTCAATATACATCTTTTGAAAACATCCTTAATATACATAGATATTTGTGTGCAATTTGGAGAAGTGTGCAATCTGTGTATTTGTGTATTTGTCAAGGAAGTATGAAATAGATTGGTTTGCTGACAAACATAGACCACATTAAAGTTGTGCCCATGAACAAAGATATAATATCAATTATATGTTCTTACCTATGTTTCAGGAACTTACAGCTATAGCTCTCCAAATATTCTTGGACTACATCTCCCAAGTGCTAGCTAGGGCTGTTGGGAATTACAGACTAGTATATCTCAAGGGTCACAGGTGTCTTGCTTCTGCTACAGCTACAGCTATGAAACATGTTATTTTACTGACGTTTATAGATAGAGTTTCATGCAGCGAATGGGTATATCCAGTTGTGCCAACATACCTCAGCACGATTTCTATTAAAATGAACAGAAGTTCCATCAGTGTCCAGGTTGTCGCTTTCTATTATGCTCACAACAGCCTCTAACTCAATAGATTCACAAGTTAAATTCTGCTAGTCTGATACCAAGCATGCTTACTTGTGTAATTTTCAGTTTGAATGACTTTGAAGTATTGCAGGGTTACAGACCTAGCCCTGGACAAACTGGTTGATCCCTACAAATATTCCATGTACTAGTAGCAGTCCAGCAAACACACCAACTGACATGGTTGGCATACTAACACACCATCTCTCCCTCAATGCTTTATATTTTTTTACACTGATTTAATGGCTCAGTACTAAGCTAGTGAGAATAAAATGCTTTAATTTGTTGTATAGCAGTATTAGCTCTCTAGAAAACAACTACCCAGAATGCTGGCAGATGAAGCACGGATATTAATAGGACCAAGTTTTTAGGTGCCTTCAAGACATTCCTCACTTATGGCTACCCTTGGAAAAATCTTTCACAGCCTTTTCCTGGCAGGATTTGTTCAGAGAGGATTGAGAAAGTGTGATTTGCACAAAGTCACATAGTGTACAACTACACAGTAGAATTAATGCAGTCTGGCATATTTCAATGCTATAGAATCATGGGAGCTGTAGTTTTGCAAGGACTTTACCCTTCTCTGCCAAAGAGTGCTGGTGTCTCACCAAACTACTGCTCCCAAGATTCCATAGCATTGAGCCATGGTTATTTAAGTTGCGTTAAAGTGCATTAATTCCAATGTGGAATTCCAATGGTTGAGCAGAAATTCAGAATCTTAGTCCATCACTTAAGCCACAACACTGCATTGGCTCTCTGTTCGGAGTATGGTGTGTCCTGGGTGTCTGCTGGAGTTTGGTTCCAGGACCCTGTGAATACCAAAATTTGTGGATGTTCAAGTCCCATTGCATACAATGGTGTAGTAAAATGAGAAGGTTCAGGGTTTCCTTATTTTATTTATTTATTTTATTTACTGTACTTATACCCCACCCTTCTCACCCCAAAGGGGGACTCAGGGCAGCTAACAAATTCAATCTGGCAATAATTCAATTTCAGGGTCAGATAATAACAATATTATAAAACTGTAAAAAAACATATGCATATAAATTAAAATAGTCTTTCAAATAATTAAAACATATCAAACATATTAAACTTACATTGCATTGAAGGATGATTACAGGCCTTACAGTCCAGTGTCTTAAATGTCTGAAACCCTGATAAATAGCAGCTCAACACCCTTGAAACCTTGTCACACACAGCCCACTCCCACCTAAAATTAGTCAAATCCATCCAACACCCAATTGTCCTTAAGGAATGGGCTGATGAAAGATTCTCAAAAAGGCATCCAACTGGTCCAGTGTATTTAGCCCAGACTGGTCCATTTGGTCTGGGAGGGGGCAATGGGGTGGCTTGTTAACAAAAGTTCAAATATGAGCGATAGTAAGCCACAACATCTCCCCCAAGAGCGAAAATGACAATGGTGGTAAAACAAGCCAGTGGTGGAACACAGCAGCCAAGGGGGTGATTGTGGAGGAGGCCCCAAGACTGCCTGTCTGGTCTGAATGCTACAGCAGCAACGCCAGAGGGGGTGATGATGGAAAAGGCCCAACATTAGAGGCAGCCCAATGCGGCCATCCATTGATTCAGTCAATGGATGATTGAATCTGGATTGTTGTAGGTTTTTTCAGGCTATATGGCCATGGTCTAGAGGCATTCTCTCCTGACATTTTGCCTGCATCTATGGCAAGCATCCTCAGAGGTAGTGAGACCTCACTACCTCTGAGGATGCTTGCCATAGATGCAGGCGAAACGTCAGGAGAGAATGCCTCTAGACCATGGCCATATAGCCTGAAAAAACCTACAACAACCCAGTGATTCCGGCCATGAAAGCCTTCGACAATATGATCACTGAATCCATTGATGCAGAATCCTTGGATACCGAGTACCTACTGTATCATCGTTTAAAAAAGAAATAAATTGGTGGCACATTTTAAAGGTTTTTCCCCATCTATGATTTAATCATTTCACTGAACCAAGGACATATACCTTCTAAAAGAAAGAGGAGAAACAAAGACAACCAAGCTTCATAGTCCCTTCCCCCTTCAAGCAACAAAAGCAGCTAATTTGTAGAAGTAAGAAGTTTATAGTTTTCTCTCTCCCCTGAAGCCAAGAATTCAATTCGCAAACCACTTCTGGTATGTCGCACCTCTTCAGTTTGGCTGAGGTCCTCTGCAAGTGATGATTTACCTCACTGGTTAAACTATAAAACATTATTGAGATTTTGTATCACTTGCTTTAAGGCACAACATTTCATCTAACGCTCTTTAAGCAAAACAATATCCGCATTACATTTTTCATATTGTAGATGCTTTTACCTACAATGAAAGAGACAAGGCTGCATTCTTACAAAGTTATACAAGCCTGGCTATTTTGGTGTTGCACATTAACAACACTGGCCATGACTTCTCACTTGTTCTTCAGGTCCCTGGTTGTTGTTTTTTATAAAGCACTTTTCTGCAATGTTCACCATACGCAAGAGTCAAAGTCCAATAATCAAAACATTTACTTGCATTGAAATACAAATGTGACTTAGAAAATACCACCCATACTGCAAAATTCAATACATGGTATCTGATTCCTTGAAAGGTGTAACCATTTGACAACTTAACAATGAATGTAGGGAGCAGAGCTATGATGGAAGGTCCACCAATCTTAAGCTGAGTGAGACCAGAGAAAGGTGTAGCTGTGGTCTCAACCCATATATTGCCAAAAAGTGTTTTTGAAAGTCTTTTATTTCACTATCCCCCCCACCAAATAACCTCAAGCCCCCATATATATTGAGGTATATCTAGGAAACAAGAATTAAGAACTTCAGATTTTGTAAATCCACGGATATCCCAGAATCACATTTTTTTTTGGTATCAGGAGCAACTTGAGAAACTGCAAGTCACTTCTAGTGTGAATCACCTTGAAATTTATCATTTAAGACCCTATTGTAGGGGCAAAGAAACCAAAATATTTCCCAAAAAAGGAGAAGCCCTCTTTCTAATAGGGAGGGTGAGGAAGGACACCACAAAAGTTGAATCTTTTAAACTGCAAAAAAAAATATTGTGTGGCCATAGCAATAATGACAAACAAGCATACAGGAATGCAATCAAAGGGTTTGCCACAACCCCCAATGGGGCTGCAGGGTTTTTATCATTTCTGGCAGTAAATTGAATATACATTTTCATTGGTTTCCAAAGACAAATCATTTCATTGGTCTAAGCTAGCTATACAGTTGCTCATTAGTTGTTTATGATTTTTATTGACATTATAGCACACGTGGGATCCTAACAATGGCACAGCTATGGCACAACAATAGTCTATTGTTCTCTGACCATGACTGTATCTTTTCTGTTAGTCTGTTGCAAACATGGCTCCAGAACGACTGGGAAACTTGGGGCTTCGAACTAGCCACCAGCTAGCCAGTTTTGTCTGGATGTACTGTTATCTTTGAATAGTAACTTCTTCTTTGGAGCACTGATTTCTCATAATTGGCATTTTCTGTAAACACAGTGTGGCAGTAAATCAGGACACATAGTCATTGGGAACATCTCTGAAAATTCCCTTTTTAAAACCATGAGCAATAGGAATCTTATCAGTAGTGGGAATATTTCTAGAGATACTTCCAGAAGCATACTAGCAGCTGAATCCTCAACAGGCTTGCAAGTTCTAATCTATGTCTTTTTGGGCAACAGCCATGTTATTGATTTCCCTTTTGACTAAGTCACTACATTGTATAATTAATGCTGTTTGAAACCACTTTAACTGCTATTGCTCAATGCATTGGAATCTGGGGAGCTGCAGTTTGGTGATGTATCAGCACTCTTTGATGAGGAAGGATAAAGAGCTTGTAAAACTGCAGCTCCCATAATTACATGGGAATTCAACTGCATTGAATTCTAAGATGTAGATGCACCCTACATGCTGGAGAAGTTAAACCACAGCAGTAACAAGCTTGCATTATTTTTTTCTATATAGGACATAAAATGTATGACAACTGGAAGTAGCTGTACAGCAAACTTCTAAGCATCCCAACATGGTTGTCACATATTAGGCTAGAGCTGAGTGTGTAGATGATAAGTAACACTTGGTGGAATTCCTTCTTTCACTTGTCCCTAAAAGGTACAGCACACCAATGCTGATCTTCACCTAACACCTTTAATCTCAAGAGGCCATATCATGACTCCTAATTCAATACATATAATAGTCCTTGCTCATAAGGAAACACATTTTTCCAGTTCTCCAAAAACTGCCTTGCTGTTCCATACAACCTTGGCATGATTTGCCAGAGATGTTTTGCCCTTCTGCTCACCTTAGATTTGATAAGAGATTCCAAAAACTGAAAACAGGACTTACAAGTTCACTGACTTCTGCACATCTGACCTACATCATTCTGCCCTGTCCTTCTCCCCACCCCCAATTTCTTTAGTTTGGAGCTATTAATAGAATTAATTTCATCATTTTATCAGCTGGAGCATTTAAGCTTCACTGTCAAAAGAACTAGAACAATGTCTTCAGAAATGATCCCAAGATGAAGCATTCCTTCTTCTTCCAGGAATACACAATGAAGGAATCTCAGAAGCTGCCTCATAATCTCATTTTAAGTAACATTCAGGAGCCAGACAAGGGAATACAATGAATCAATACAGTTGGCCCCCCATATCCATGGGTTCTGCCCCAATGGATTCAACCAACCACAGCTCAATCCCCAAAGCACATCATTGAGTTTTTAAAAAAACATTTTGCATAAAGTGCACCATTTTACTATCCCATTGCATATAATGTAACTCAAAAATCTACAGAATTTTGGTAGTTATGAGCAATCTTGAAACCAAATCTCAGTGGATACAGAAGACCACTTGATAACTTTATTACAAACTCTTCTGAATTTATAGTAAAGACTCTTGAAGAGAGACCAATAAGAAGAATCCCTTGAAGAAGCAACAATTTAAATATATATACTTCACAGAACAGGTTTTGAGAGGATCAGGACACCAGCTTGAAAATCACCATTTATGAATATGAAATTGCTGAGACATTATATAAAGAAAAAAGATGACAGCCAGTGACTCAAATCGATATAAGGCCTGAGTTTCCTATGTGAAACCTTTTCCAGAACTCTGGTGCTATCCACTAGTGAAGCAGCCATGACTACAGAAAAAAATGAACTTTTAATAGTGTGAGATACTGTTATTATTTATTGGTTTTTTTTTGAGGGATAGGCTTTAAATTAGGCCTGGGTAACAACGCAAAAATTTGTTTCTAAAATCGATTTGTATTTGGGGTTTTTTTTTGTTTCGATATTTAAAATAATTACAAAATTTTCCTTTTAAAAAGTTCGATATTTATGAAATTTCGTAAATGGTAAAAAAAAACGAACCGATTTCTGAAACAATAACGAATCGATTCGTTAATGGCGGACGCGACCGCAAAATACGCTAAAAAACCTCCAAAAACTTCTGAAGCTTCCCTCTCCCTCTGTTCTTGACTGTTGGTGTGATATTATAATTTTTTTTCACTAATTAAACCATAAAACTGGCCCAGACATGTGGAAATAATAACGAAACGACCTCTGAACAATAACAAAACGAATGCAATAACGAAATACGAAGCATTTACAAAACGTGTTTAAAAATTCGTTTTTTTAAATGATTGCTCCAGAATGGTTCGTTATCGTTTTGTAATTGGAAAAATTAACGAATTATTAACGAATTATTAACGAATTACGAATTAACGAAACGAAACCGCCCAGGCCTACTTTAAATTCTATAGTGAATCAAATATATTTTAATACTAATTATTAATGTTTTTATCTTTGTGTGGTTTAATTTTCTTAAGCCATCTTAAGTTCCACTTCTGAGGAAAAGCTGAGCTATAAATAATTAAAATGAAATACAAGTGCTAGTAATAGTAACAGCTCACACAACAAAAACAATAACTGCAAAACACAGGCAAGAACTAGACAAAATCCTGTAGTGTAAAAATTTATCACTGAATACTAAAATTAGGAATGTCTATGTCAGTATTTCCCATTTCTATGTATGGTTGTAAAAGCTGAACAGTAAAGAAAGCTGATAGGAAGAAAATCAACTAAATTGAGATGTGGTGCTAGAGAAGGGTTTTGATGATACTGTGGGTGGCTAAAAAGTATAAATAAATGGGTCCTCAAGGGAGAAAACTCCTGAATTCTCCCTAGAAGCTAGGATGACTAAACTGACTGTTGTCCTTTGGCCAGATATTGAGAAGACATGACTCACAAGAAAAGACAAGAACAATAACATTTGGTATGGTTTAATCATGACTTCATGGAGCAGACCAAGCTCCATCACTTCATTGGTATGGTAGAAGATAGCAGGAAAAGGGGAAGACCACATTCTAGATGGATAGACTCAACCCGGACTCTGAAAGACCTAAGCGCACTGGTTTGGATAGTGAGGCTTTTAAAAGGTCTTCTTCATAGTGTCACCATATGTCAGTCAATGTGAACACAGCTAACAACAAAAATCCAGTCTTTACTGCATTTATGAGAAGAAACAGATCACTACTAAAATTGTTCAGTTGCCTCAAATTAATATTTCCTGTTAACCATTAAATACATAGCAACTTACATTATAATTTAATTGAATATGCCCTTTAGGAAGCAGAGGACATGAAATTACATGAATCACTCTAATTCAGCAATGTTTTATTGCATATCATATTTTAAGCAGTATTTTTGCATACACAAAAGAGAAGTCAATTCTTTCCTACGTAGGATAAGGATGGATATTTTTTTATGATTGTAATAGAATAAGATGCATACATTTTTGTTCAGATTTATTTTTTTTTTATCAAATGATGCAACAGAGGTCATGGTCAAGAATCAAAAATCATTAAGCCAATAATAATTGAAGAGGTCCTCTGTCATTGGAGAGTAATCTCATAAGGTCTACAGAATTCCTGCCAACTCTGATTTACAACCACAAAATAACTTTGAACCTGTTAGTGCAGATCCACCATCTACATCTACATTATCTAGAATCTTAGATTTGTTGAGTTGAAAGGTAATCCAAAAATAATCAAATCAAGCCTCCTACTAATGCAGGTAATCCACTGGCTAAGCATCTTCAAGAGATGGCCTACCAACTCTGTTTGAAAAACTCTCTGCAGATGAGAACCTTCAATATAGTTTATTTCATTGTTGAATAGCTCCTAGCATTAGAAAGATGTTCTTATCACTTCTTGTAAAAAAGCTTTGTTGGAGTAATGTAAGTGATTGCTGCTCATGTATAAGTCTAGAAATTTGTGGCAAAAATGCTCATGTATAAGTAAAGAATTTTAAGCAAAAAAATTGACTCCAAAAACCTGGGTCAATTTATCCATGAGTCAATATAATTACTTTACCTTAGTTCTTAACCCCCTCCCCCCAAGAAAGGAACCACTGAGTAGATTGGAGAAAGGCAAGGTTTCAGTCTATCTGCTGAGAACCTAGAAGAAGAACTGGCCCTCCACTCTTTCTGCTGTGGTGGCCTTTTAAAATGCCTGGGTGTGAAATTGATGGGGAGGGGAGGGGAGAGGGAGACTTTGTGGAATGACCCTGGTTTATCCTTAGGTCAAATCAAAATTAAACTGGCCCTCAATGTATACATGGGTATTTATGGTAATTTGCTTATGTAATTCATTTGGTTCTAGATCTGTGAATTTGGACATTTTAATGGTAACTCTGGTTTTATGTAAGATTTTCAGTCTTTTTGAGCTTTTTGGAGAAAGGGAAAATTCTAAGTTCTAGATCTGTGAATTTGGACATTTTAATGGTAACTCTGGTTTTATGTAAGATTTTCAGTCTTTTTGAGCTCTTCAGAGAAAGGGAAAATTCTAAGTGAAATGTATAAGTGAACAAAACCCACTAGTTCAGGTCCATTAATGACTACTGTGCAGAGATTTTCTATTCATCTTTGTCTATCCTTTTTTTTTAATGGGGAGCAGCATGTATGTTTCAGGTACCAGGGCACAATGTGGGCTCGATGGCTGCCTGAAGCATCCGTTTAGGGGGAAAAAACCACAAGATAAGCAGTGGCTAGACAGAAGCTGCTTAGAGCATCCATATTTTGGGAGTAGCCAGAAGATACTGGTTTGTCTTTTGTCAATTGCTTACATTCTGCAGTAAAATCCCACAGCTCAAATTTGGGTACTGTAGCATTCACACCAAACAGATTGCAGCACACAGTCCTACTAAAAGAACATTCTGCTCCCATTAAAGCTACAAACTATTTAGGAATGCTCTGATTAGAAGGAAATTTGGCAGTGCTTGTAATCAGTTCTTTGGTACAATACAGGGAGCTAGCAAAATTGTCACTATTAACAACAATGGCATAGTATTTTAATGGAACCCCAAATGAATATATCTTTTTTAAAAAATACCATATGACCCCCATATCTACAGGGGATATATTCCTACATTTACACTGGAGACATGAAACTGTAGATAATAGTAAACCACATTGAAGTGAATTACTTCTGTTGATAGTTACCATGAAGTCACCCTGGAGGATGAATCCAAGACTTTTTGTAATAAATTTAAAAAGAGGGGAGAAGATATCACATGTCACGCCTCTCTTCAGAAACTGTTCTAGACAACATTCTAGGTTAGACAAGATTCTAGACTCTGGGGTTCTGGCAAGAGGAATCTAGCAGGCTCTAGAGCTTTCTTGAAATCTTATATGTTGCTTCTGTAAGGGGTCACGTATGTTGAATCTATGTCAAGTCTGCATATCAACAGCTCACTGTATGGGCCCCTCAGGGCATTTGAACTAGATTAGCTTGGAACAGTCCAAGAATTAATTTTTCAGTATTTTCCACCAGAGGAAGTCTCAAATGCAATGGGAAAACCCCATGAGAAATGCTCAACTGGGTGGCTGTATGGCATGGAGGGAAAAGAAGAAGAATAGAGCATCAATTTCCATAACTTGAAAGGAAAGCATGGAAATGCATAAAAATTTCAACTAGTATTTCAGAGAAAAAACAGCAAACAAATGTTAAGGTGGAAAAACAAGAAAAAAGCAAAACCTAATTTGGAAATTTAACCCATCTCAAAGAAATTTAATCCATTTTACCATATTGAGCTGTATGAGCTGTGGGACAGGACAAAATGTGTGTGTCCCTGAAATTCAGCTATATGCATTCTGGTGAAAATTGCTAGGTTTAGCACTATATCAGCCACAGGGAAGATTCTTTCTGGGCATCCCATTAAGACATGCAATAAATTTACAAGTCTAATTACCAAGCCTATAAAAGAAAAAAAATGAAAAAGAGGAAGAGGTCACTAAGCTCCAAGATGTGTTTAAAGGGTTCTAAAACTCTCACATTGATTCTGATAATCCTCTCTACACGAGCTATTTGCCTGGCTTGAATATTTATTTTGACAGTTGCAGAAAATGTACTAATTCAATTTCTATGCAGAAAATGACTTTAAAAATAATTTATGAAAGCACCATAATTTTTGCATTTACTAAGATATACATGCTCTGACATTTCACACCACAGAGTTGGAGGAGTTCAAGTCTTAAACAGCAAAGATAATTTAGCGCAGGGTGTGAATAGCTACTCTTCAGTAAAATGCTGGCAAAATTAAAACGGAAATGAAACAGCACTTTGTAGTCATTGGGCATTCAGCAGGATATGCCTAGTTAAAAACCCAAAGTGAAAGGGGTGATTGACCTAACGTTGCTACTAGCTTCATTCGTGCAGCTGCACTTTGCATATTTTCACGGCATGTGATGAAGCTCATTAGTTAATGCAACTGAATTACCTATACTTGCCAGGCATTCATTTCTTTTCATGCCACATGGCCAGATACAAAGCTTTAAAGCAGCGATACACAGCACTTTGCCATGCAGCTGCCTGGGAAATATTATCTGCTCCTACTCTGTGAATATGTAACAGAAATAGAGGGGAGAATGTCCCAGGAGCGGTTCTCGATCTATAGGCAGACAAAACAGTTCAGCTGAATGTTGATGCTGAAAAGTCCATATGCTAAAGACTACATATCTTAGAGGCACCAGATCTTGTCTGATCTTGGAAGTTAAGCAAAACCAGCTCTTGTTAGTATTAGATGGTGCTTTAGGCACTATTTCTAACTACTTATGAGTATTACATTCCTAAGCAACCCCTATGAAATACATTGGGTTGCCATAAGTTGACAGACGGCTTTAAGAAACACACACACACACATGTCATGAGATTGTCTTTCTTCAAGCCTTATCTTCTGAGAGAACAATGAGGGAATGATGTATGCAGTAAGGTTTGCTAATTCTTTAGATGTTCCTTCAAAGCAGACTTATTGGAATTCCTGTTCATTATAAAGAACTCATGGACATGAGATTTTATGAGAGATAAGACTTTCACCAACTCAAAATTCTCACTATTGTTGCAGTTGGAAATGATCCTACACACATGAAGCTGCTTTCTATTCTATCTTGCTCAATAGTCTAATATGTGGAAGAAATTCTCTAGGATTTCAGGATTGCATAACTTTTTATTTATGACAATGGTCAGCTTGGAAACCAAGGTTAATGCACACCATTGCAGTGACCCTGCAAACTCAAACCTGGAGGAAGATTTACATTTTACTCAGCAAAAAAAATGTACTGTGTATACTACTGTTTGCAGATGTGACATGGAAAAATGTCAAAGGGGTACAGCATTCTCCAGAAAGGGTTCAAATGTAAACAATGGATACAAGTGAATGCCCTGGTTTAGGCTCATTGCCCACCCAATGTCATCCTCTTCCCCTTTTCAATGCTTGATGGTATTAAAGTACACAAAGTATGAAGGCCAGATGCTACTGAACACTTGAGGGGCACTAAATGGATGGAATTAGAGCCACTGCCAAACATTACAGAACAATATACTCTGATTTTCCACCAGGCTCAACAAGGAACCAAAGCCAATCTTGACTCTGAGTAGGCTGCACCAATGCCAAAAATAAAACTGAAACAAAACTAGAAGCCATTTTCACCCCCAAATTTGTTGTTTTCTTTAGTACTTGTGGGGGTAACTTGTGAGTGATATGTTAAATATACGGTATTATTGTTCCACATCTTGATCCACAGGGATGGGTGGATTGGAAGTATATATTAAATAATCATCACCATCATCCCACCCCCAAATGAAAAAAAAAAACCCAATGAAGTTCTGTTAGCTTTGTGGTCTTCTAGGGAACTTGGGATGTTGCAAAACAACGGCTGGTGCCACATGGAGCATTCATTTTATCTACCTCTTACTTACATGTTTTGTTTGTTTTCAGTTATCCTATCTGCCACATTCATAGTTTACACCTTCAAGTGTACATTTGCAATTATAGTTTTCACTTTCATGCACATATTTAAATGAGAAACATCAAGGCATGCTTGCAGCCCATGATACATAGTTACAAATACATCTCATATAGCTTCTCAGTGCTTCTTTTATGTGAAAAGAATCTTCCATTCAACAGCCTGCAGAATTGTTGCTATAACCGACCATTAGTCAGGAGTAACATATTGTAGAAAGTGAAAATGTCATTCTAGTAAGAGAACATGCTGCCAATCTGAATGATTGCAGAAGATCAGCACGCTAAGCAACCATTCCTCATCTCTAAGGGAAAGATGTATTGGTATTAGTAGGGCCTTTTATAAATTAAATATTATGATGTCTGCACACAGAAATGGATTACCACTGGAATTTTGCAGAGCAAGGGTAGTGCTATATCCCTTCTTTAATCAACCTTTTGAATAAAGAATAGCCACTTTGGTGCATTCTTTGTCAAAGTGTTTTTACAAAACTGATATTGCTAGCTACTCATTGAAGGAAGGCAGTTTGTAGATGGCTTTGAAATGAGAATGAAACAAGTAAATCAACTCACATCTATCCAAATTACACATCATCTTCACAAATTTGTTGTTCACGTATTTACCATATGTGAAACATTATCCAAATTTTCTGGGTAAATTGGATGCAGAATTTTGCAACACAAATCCATTACTTCCTCTCATTGTATTACCTGCTGGGGAAGTCTAACAACACAATTTTCCCCTCTTTCTTAAGAAAGCTTAACCTCTCATTTACTCTTGATTCACATACATCGAGGTTGCAACTGCAGCTGATCTGAGATTCAACTGACTTGAGTCAGAAATTGTCAAGGAGCCTGACAGAAATGCCGAAGAACCTCCCAAACTAAACATTTAAAAGGAGCACCAAAGTTTATGCCTGGTTTTGATGTTTAAAAGTGTAACAACTGTTAAGAACCTTCTAGTCTATTTTAAAAAGGTGAATTTGTGCTTCTGGTTTCTAGGAAAGGAAATTTGCCATTTCTCTGTTCTCCTAAATGGTGACTTTTCTGAATGGTTTGAGAGCCAAAGAAGTAGCTTTGGAAGGACACAGGCAGCTCCAATGTTACGCTTTACCCACTCCTAATGTATATGTCTTAAATTATATTTGGATGAATTCTGGAGTTTCTGAGAAGCCAATCAGGGAAATTCATTCAATGGAAAATCATACTGGTAGATGTACTTTTTGGAAGACAGATGTCCCTGGAAACCACATATTGGAGAGCCCTGGATAAATTTCAGGTCATACTTTAAGCTCAAACAAAGCAAAGAGGAATTACTGGAAACCCTGAGTAGCTGGAGAAGAGAAGATTACAAGAGGGACATGAGAGCTCCCTTCAAAATACCCAAATGGCTGCCATGACAAAGATGGAAGAGATGTAAAGGCAGGACTCTAAACAATGTCTAGCATTTGCATAAAAACAGAGGTAAGCTGGACATTAGGAGATTCTTCCTAATAGTAAAAGCTTTTCAAGGTGGAAACTGAATGCCTTGGGTGGTGGTGGGCTTTCCTTCACTGGATAGTCTTAAAAGACAGGTTAGCTCATGGACATTGTGTTCACAGAAATACTACAGTGGCCAGGAACGATTTCCATTGCCCTGTCTTCTTCCATAAGGACAAATCAACAGAATCAATTCACATTAAATGAATGTTTAATCTAGGACATTCTCTCAGAACCCTGTGTTAACACACTGAAATGTCACAGTAGGTGTGTTATGCTTTTTAGTTAGATACACTTCCCCAAACAACGAAAAAAATTACTCCTGTAAAGGGACTTGTAGCCAACGAATATGCCCAGTACTATGAGCTATAAGGATAGACCTTCCTCTCAAATACATATTTTTAAATAAATCCTTCTAGTTCAAAAAACTTTGAACACACATCAATTAACTTTAAAAAAAAACACCTCTCTATCACTAGAAAAAAGAGTACACTATCTTGGCACTCAAGCAAGGCACAAACGTGTTATCATTAGGATTCATTTTGCAGAAATATTAGTTGCTCATGGCAAAAAACCAATAATAAACACACATGATTTATTTTAAAAAGAACTCATCACTATATATATATATATATATATATATATATATATATATATCTCAAATTCACCCTATTTATTTCCTTCCCAGGTAATAGAAATAATTCCATTAAAATCAGTTCATTACCCCAAACTCATTTTTCCAGCAATGTTTTGAAATGAGTTATTTTAGTTGTTAAGATGCATTGGTGGCTTTCATATCATTGGAGATGGTTTTAATCTAGACTTCAAAGGAAGTATCTAGGTTTCTGAATCTATTTTGGAGTTGGATATATGCACCTTGGATAACTCCTTCAAAGTTCAGAGTAAAACCCAAAGTGATTTCATCATGCTCTTAAAAGAAAACTATTAGCTGCCACAGGTTAAATCTCAACAGTGTTATTTCTGAATAGCAATTAATGTTGCTTATTATTTTAGTATGTTACTGTTCTTGAAGTAATTGGAGAAGCAATTTTGAGATAATTTGAGGGACACTCGGGTCACTTTTAGCAACTTCAACTGATTCTTTAGAAGGATTTAACAAATGAATGAATAAATTTAATCAGTTTCTTTCAATGAGTAGGTGCTAATGAATTCTTTTACCTTTTTTGTTATGGAACTGTTAATGTCAATGTTAATAAACATCATTAAAAATTCACAGCACTTCAATGTTACAAAATTGAAGTAAATTAAAATTGGAACTTAAAGCAGGAAGAATTCAAACTAATCAAATAAAAATCCAACATGTTATACACAGCCTGGTTTGCATAAAAAGTAAATTCTCAAAGGTCTGCTGAAATAAAAAGGTCTTCATTTGGATGTGGAAAGAAAGAAAAGAGAATGTCAGATTCTGAGGGAAGAAGCCACAGAAAAGGCCTTCTCCTGTGTTCTCACCAGATGTATCTTTTGGGTAGTGGGACAAACAGAAAAGTTTTCCCAGAAGATTGCACAACATGAATAGTTTGTTATGGGACAATATGGTCCATCAGATAGCCACTTCCCATGGACATAATAAGGGAATCCCTTCCCCATCCTTCCCCACCAAAAGTGTCCCAGCCTAGTGAATGAGTACATCCAAAACCTGTAATTCTGAGGAACATTCATTTAAAAGTTAGAACAAAGAATCAGGTCTAGTTGTACCTTTGTGGAAGGTAACTGATAGTGATCACAGCCAGACTGTTAATTTTGCCAAGGAAGAAACATGTAATTGTCATTAGATTTTTTTTTCATGTCAGGAGTGACCTGAGAAACTGCAAGTCGCTTCTGGTGTGAGAGAATTGGTCGTCTGTAAGGACTTTGCCCAGGGGATGCCTGGATATTTTGATGTTTTACCATCCTTGTGGGAGGTTTCTCTTATGTCCCACATGAGGAGCTGGAGCTGATAGAGGGAGCTCATCCACGCTCTCCCCGGATTTGAACCTGTGACCAGTTGGTCTTCAATCCTGCCGGCACAAGGGTTTAACCCACTGTGCCACCGGGGGCTCCTGTGTCATTAGATGATATAAAATCTTGGAAGGTAAATGAAATGATATTAAACTGAAATATATCTTGTAAGGTAGGGGCGTCAAACTCATTTCATCAAGGGCCACAGCAGCTTTATGGTTGCCTTCAAAGAACCACTTAAAATTGCAAGACTGTATAAATGTAACTATGTTGTCCCAGCATTGAAAGCCTTGCGGGCCACATAAAATGATGTGATGTACCGGATTCGGCCCGTGGGTCTTGCATCTGACATGTGTGTTGTAAAGTATTCCCTTATTGGAAGCACAGTTTTCCAAGATGCTTTAAATAAGAAAATGGGCCCTTATCAAGCCCAATAAGAAGAGCTTGAAGATACAACCTAACTCTAATTTTATTGTGTTGGTTGTCATGTATCTTTAAGTTTTTTCTGAGTTCTGGGTACTTTGTAAGTGAACACATTGCAGGGCTTTCTTGGAAAGATCTCCTCTGAGGCTGAGAGTGTGACTGGTCCCCAAATAAGTTTTCTTGGCCAAATGAGGATTTGAATCCTAATTTCCTGAGTCCTGGTCCAATTCTCAACCACATTGACTCTCTAATTATTAGTATTTGCAATTTATTCTTCATATTCCTATCAAGCCAGTGGCTAAATGGGAAAGCTTATTTGCCTACAAAAGGGAGCACATTTAACTACCTCTGGAATTAGCATAAAAATTGAGATTTCCTTTTACAGGTTCACTGCATAGCTAAGTACATACAGATGCAATGAGGCAAATGACTGTCTGCAATTACATTAAGTGCATCAACTTGAAGTTTAACATAAATAGCACATTTAAGGATAAGCAAGAGATCAGACTGAAGAAAATCTCTAGCAAGATCAGGAAAAGTGGAAGACTCAACCTAGAATGGGAGGCCATGTATCAAAACAGGTTGGCTGCTAGTCAAACTTTTTCTGGAGTTTTCTGGAGGGTGGAAGACAAATTGGCTCGGATAATGAGAGTGAAGATGGTTGGACATTAGTTGGTTACATTTTTTAACCAACCTTTCTTCCCAGGAGCTCAAACTGTCTTACATGGCTTTGTTTCTTTTTCATCTTCACAAGGTTGGGAGGTAGGTTAAATTGAGAATGAGAGAAAGAGTAAGGCTGACTTAGGTGTACCCAGAGAGTTTTACGGCTCACTGGGTGTTGGTATTATGCCCTAAAGTGAAGTTCAGCCCATTAACACTTATACCACACTGGGTTTCTACTATTAAAAGGACAAACTTTATTTCCCAATATGGAATGGGAAATTAAAGAAGTCTGAGGAAGAGCCAACAGAACCCAATGGACACAACTTATTTATTGTTTCATGATGTCACATGGCAGCTGTGCAGAAAAACATTATAATCTCACTCCTATGCAACACAAGGCAGGGAGTTTCAGAAAAACATCTATTTCTGCTTCATTAACTATTCTAAAGCCTTTGACTGTGTGGATCATAATAAATTGTGGCAAGTTCTTGGCGGGATGGGCATCCCAAGCCACCTTGTCTCTCTCCTGAGGAATCTGTACAAGGACCAAGCAGCAACAGTCAGAACTGACCACGGAACAACAGACTGGTTCAAGATTGGGAAAGGCGTATGGCAAGGCAGCATACTCTCACCCAACCTTTTTAACTTGTATGCAGAACACATCATGCGATGTGCGGGGCTTGATGAATGCAAAGCTGGGGTGAAAACTGCTGGAAGAAACATCAACAACCTCAGATATGCAGATGACACCACTCTGATGGCCGAAAGCGAGGAGGAGCTGAGGATCCTTCTAATCAAGGTGAAAGAAGAAAGCGCAAAAGCTGGGATGCAGCTAAACATAAAAAAAACACCAAGATTATGGCAACAAGAATGATTGACAACTGAGAAATAGAGGGAGAAAATGTGGAGGCCGTGACAGACTTTGTATTTCTAGGTGCAAAGATTACTGCAGATGCAGACTGTGGCCAGGAAATCAGAAGGCGATTACTTCTTGGGAGGAGAGCAATGTCCAATCTCGATAAAATAGTAAAGAGTAGAGACATCAGACTGGCAACAAAGATCCGCCTAGTCAAAGCCATGGTATTCCCTGTGGTAACCTACGGATGTGAGAGCTGGACCTTAGGGAAGACTGAGTGAAGGAAGATCGACGCTTTTGAACTATGGTGCTGGAGGAAAGTTCTGAGAGTGCCTTGGACTGCGAGAAGATCCAACCAGTCCATCCTCCAGGAAATAAAGCCCGACTGCTCATTGGAGGGAAGGATACTACAGACAAAGTTGAAGTACTTTGGTCACATCATGAGGAGACAGCAAAGCCTAGAGAAGACAATTATGCTGGGGAAAGTGGAAGGCAAAAGGAAGAGGGGCCGACCAAGGGCAAGATGGATGGATGGCATCCTTGAAGTGACTGGACTGACCTTGAAGGAGCTGGGGGTGGTGACGGCCGACAGGGAGCTCTGGCGTGAGCTGGTCCATGAGGTCACGAAGAGTCGGAGACGACTGAACGAATGAACAACAACATGCAACACAGCCTGAGCAAGGCATTGATTTCATTGCTGCATTGCGTTGTAGTGCACGGACACTACACTGAGTAGATCCAATTGAAATTCTGTTGGAATTACTAGGAACTGAACTCTACAGGCCGATGGCAACTCTATCTACCATAAAATACAGCTCTCTGAACCAGTTAGAATTATTGTTATGGAAGGAAAAGTAAAGCAGGGACAAGAATTTGGAGTATCTATTTTGATCCTGTTATCATTAACATATATTTTATCATTGATTTTGATCCTGGTATGAATTCTCAAGAAATATAGTCTCCATAGTGTCCCCATGTTTTGGAGTATAAATCCCAGATTTCTCCAGAATCTTTTCAAGCTCTGCAACTCTTCTCTTTTATCTATACTGGAACACCTGAGGTTGAGGGATAAAGGGAAAGAGACTCCACTTTATTCAAAGCTCCAAACTATATTTAAGAAGTTGAGCCTTCTGAAAACTAAACTCTAATTATTTTAAAACAGGTACTTTAGTTCAAATGAGGGGTTTCACTTCAAGCTTGACTGTATTATCTCAGTACATCTCTAAGACAGGCTAGTATAAAGATTTAAAACTTTGTCTTCTCACTTATCTATATGTCAGATTATTCCATCTAGGAAAAAAAAATCTCCCACCCCTGTTTGGTGTGAATCAGGAGAGTTCACAGCCAGCTTCACTAGGTGATAAACCACTTGTTTAGCAAAATGAGGAAAGACATGTCAAGTCACCTTAGTTTTAAACAGAGCCAGAACACAGTAGACCTAAAAGAATAAGACTAAGCTTATAAAGAAAACCTGTCCCAAATTTCATTGAAGAGATGTGAGGGATGATCTGGTTTATTCGTTGTGTACCATTTTCCTACTCCAGACACCATCTATTTCTATGTGGCAAAGGATCTGTAGATACCATCCTATATGGCTTGTTTTGTATGGATTACACCACTCTCTATGAGAGGGAAGAAATGGAACATGAAGTGTGGGGTATGCATATACCATACATGCAGGGGAGGGGGAAGCAAAATCCTACCTCAAGTAGTCTCTGCGACACAGGATAAGGTTGGCTTTGGTGTACAAGGTGGAGCCGACCTCCCCCAAGCGGCAGTCGCAGCAGGCGCACTTCAGGCAGTCTTCATGCCAGTATTTGTCCAGGGCTTTTAGGAGGTACCGGTCTTTGATCTTGCGGTTGCAGCCAGCACAACCTTTCGGTTTGGTGTCTGGCTGGACAGAGAGCATTTGTATACCTGGAATGAGAGAAGTGGTGGAAAGAGAAGTTGAGGCCCACTCTAGGGATGCACAGACAGGATGTTCCTCCACCTGTGAGAAGAATTTTGGTAGTGGCACAAAGCTTTCTCATTTCTTTGAAGGTATTTCCTCAGATCAGCTTTCTCCAGTGAGGCACTGCAACTCCCATCAACCAGGAGGTGGGAGAGTTATCTCAAAGTAAAAAAAAGTAAGATTCAGCAGCAGTTTGTGTCCAAAACTTAGAAGACATGAAATGGGTCATGCTCAGGCCCGTAGCCAGGATTTTGATTCGGGGGGGGGGGGGGCTGAGTCTGAGTGAAAGAGGGTCTACCCTAGCAAACCTTTTGTATCATTACCCCAATACCCCCATGCATATGAGATATATTGAGGATGGTGATCAGATCATGATATGAATGAACATAACAGTTTAAATCATGTACCACTAAGGCCTTTTCGCAGACCACCATGAGAATTTTGGGGGGAGGGGGCTGAAGCCCCCAACCCCCCCCCCCCCCGGGCTACATGCCTGGTCATGCTGATACTGACCAATCATTAAGTCAATCTAGCTTCTTCCCATAGTGGCTAACCTAAGATACCCAAGAAGCTCCTAAAAATAAAGACAACACTTGACTCTGTACATCACCAAACTCCTACCTATTGGCATTACACTTCTACATGTTCATCATGGCTACTGAGGGACATCATGGTAGTTTTCCTAATACCTGTTTAAACCATCAAAACCAATGGCCATAATCTTATCACATAGCCATAAATCTCACACAGCTTAATTATGTGTTCCATGAAGCAGATCTTTCTCTTTGTTTTTCCTGAATCTAATGCACATAAATTTACACTGGCTGACTCAGAGCTCTTGTGTTACAAGACTTGGAATTGCTGTTCTCTGTTCGCTTGCTACACAAGAGACATAAACATTTCTCAGATTTTGTTCCATTCTACTCAGTCACACCTGTATTCTCATCCTATCCTTGGTGCACACTGTATCAAGCTACAAGACCTTGCTCCATTTTCTTGTAAGGAAATTCAAGCATTTTAAGAAATATTTTACTTTTTAATATATTCTAATGTGTGTGTTTTCTCCTATTCATTAAAGCAGGGATAGGAGTCATGTGGTCCCTCAGATGTCACTTCCTGCACCTCCTATTAGCTAGCTATGGCTGATAGGAGTTGCTATATAACAACATTTGGAAAACTGCATAATCCGCACCCTTATATTTATTATTATTTATTTGCAGTATTTATATACTGCCCTTCTCAACCCCAAAGGGGACTCAGGGTGGTTCACAGTGTTAGCAACAATTTAATGCCATCTATAAAAATGAGTATAGGTACCAAAAGCATGTTGATGTATATGCTTCAATTGCATGCACTTTTAATTGTTCCAGATTTTAAGGTGTGCACACATTTTGTCCCTATGGATTTTCTTCATAATGTACCACAGGCCTCACAAATTATGGATTTGGAACAAAAGTATATGGATTTTAGGAATACATTATCCTTTTTCTTGCAATAGTCTCAAGACATGAATATCTAAATCAGGAATCATAATTTTATAAATTTCAATTACAGTACAAATAAAAAGTGGCTCTTTCCCCCAAACCAATTCACTGTAATAACCAGCCCAATTGAAACCCCAAACACGGTCCGAGTTTGGCTAAAAACTATTCCCCATGTTTGCTTAGCTCCTAAATTAGGCATATGAGTGATTATCCCCTTTAAAAAAAACAACAGACATCTTTATCGCTTCCTCAAAATTCTTTAAATGCGTAAGCTGAAATATCTGCACAGAAAAGGCCTTTACAATGTAAAAAATGTGCACATTTTGTACAGAATCAGTCTCCATTTATTTATTTAATTTATATCCCCACTTTTCTCCTCACATGAGATCCAAGACAGCATGGGTCCAGTTAAATTATTTTCTGAACAGAAAACAGAATTATGCTTTTTGCTCAAAGACATCATGTGTGAATTTTGTGCAGAACAACTCCTGAACTGCAAATAGTTCATAGCACCAGGAAGAAAAAGGCAAAAATTGCTCATTGCTTCCTTTAAGAAAAAAAATAGCAAATAATGACATCCACAGTAAGAAAGATTGGTATTGCCTTCAGTACATACTTGTTCTAAACTTTTCATTTTGGATAACTCACCATCTTCACTTGAAATTAAAATGGTTTCGCTCCCAAGTTTGCCTCCTTGGAAGGAGGAAGTTTTTTGCAATCCAAACCAAATACAACAATATGTGCTACAAACAAATGCAATGCTCTTTCTTGCTGGAGTAATGCTTCGAAATGATTACTATAATTAAGAGTGATTGCTTTTATTTCACATATACATGCAAGTCTCAGCTCCCTGAGGCCCCAAATGCAATATGGCAGTATATACATTCTTCAAATAAATAAAATAATGGATGAGCATACATGTGTCAACCAGACCCCTGGCATGACAATTTTCCCTGGTCTGGAAATACCACCAGAATTCTCCAACTGCAAGGAATGGGTCCCTAAAGAGGCAGCGAGCACTGAAGAAAATGTATAATCTGCTATGAAAAACAGGAATGGCGTAAGAGAGAAGCAAAGATGAAAGAAGACCATTCCTTGCTGTTGTGTCTCTGTTTTAGCAGAAGACACAGACAGTGGAGCTAACCAGTCTCGGTTTCAATGTGGAAGATGATTCTTCACAACATACATACAGTCATGAGGGAGATAGAAATATTGGTATCTCACAACAATTGAAGAAAAAAAACCCAGAAAACAGTCTTAGAAATGGAAACTGGAACTCAGTGGGAGAGATCCTGCTTTGCTAGTAAAAGAGACCAGATGTAATTCCAGTCAGGAATCATAAAGGGATGAAATCCATCCAAACCTCGATCAGTCAGAACTAAATGTAGCAATAACAGGACTGAGTGAATGAGAGACCAAATTGTGTTATTACGATCAGACGCAAGCCAAATGGTTACAAGGCAATAGAAAAACAGAGGAAAAAGAAAAGACGGTTCACAAGTACAAAAAAAAAAAAAAAACCCTGATATAGACTGGAAGGTATACAACAGCCAGTATCAAATCATGACTAATGTTGTTCAATGGAGCCGAGGAGTAGAGAAAAACCCTAATGGGGTATTTGTTTAGTTTACTTCTGGTTATAAAACCCAGTAACCTTCAGAACAGAATTGGAAAGAAATGAGATGAAAACATATTCATGTCTGCCTGACAAAATCTTCATAATTTGGGGCATTAACTGAGAATGGATATCCCTATAATACAGGCAATATTGCAGAACATGGTCCACAATTTCAACTATTCCTGAAAGAACAGGGATTTGCAAATATCTCCCCTTTGATAGAACAGATAGCAAGACAGTAAACTAGCACTCACTGACTGATTGAAAAAACAGCTTCATAAGTTTCAAAATTTAGCAGTTGTTTGTTGTTGTTGTTGCTGCTGTTGTTGTTTTTCTTTGTTGCTGTTGTTGTGTGCCCTCAAGTCATTTCCAACTTATGGCAACTCTCAGGCAAACCTATCACAGGGCTTTCTAGACTAAATATCTTCAAGAGGGCAAAGAGATTGTGTCTTGCCCAAGGTTGCTCTATGTGCTTTCATGGCCAAGTGGGGATTCCCATAAGTTTCTGGTACCAATTCAAAGTGCAGACTATTACCTATAAAGCCCTAAATGGTTTGGGTTCTGCCTAACTTCATGACTACAATCCCCCCTATGAACTGGCGTGGGCTCTAAGATCTGCCGGGAAGGCCCTCCTCATGATCCTGCCACAAGCGCGGTTGGTGGGGACAAGGGAGAGGACCTTCTTGATGGTGGCCCCTTGGCTCTGGAACACCCTCCTCTGGGAGATTAAGCAAGCCCCCACATTGACCTCCTTCCATAGGGACCTGAAGACCTGGCTGTTCAAGAAAGCTTTTGAGAACACCTAGTCTCTACTTATCTATGCAATTGTTATGCAGCCTTGCACTTTATCCCATGCCCTCTTCCCATAGCTACAGCTTTGCACATCCCATTCCCAGTACAACTGTTCACTGCCTGGCCATGGCAGGTTTATAGTAGCTTACCACCATTGGTTTATGAGTGCTGTTTTTAATTGAGTGTTAGTTGTTATTTTATATCTCAGTATGTTTTATTCAATTGTCTTTTTAAATTATTTACATTTTATTTTATGGTTTTTGGCACTTTGTACGTGTAAACTGTCCCGAGTCCCTTCGACGAGATAGTGGTGGGATACAACAATAAAGTAGTAGTAGTTGTTGTTTTGTTGTTGTTGATATTATTATTGAAACACTGGTCTCTAGAATCATAATCCAGTACTCAAACCACTATACCTTCCCGGGTTGGCATTATACATACACAAACAATGGCTCTTTCACATTTCTAAGCCTAAAATTTGGATGTAACTAGACTAGAACATTTAATGTATTTGTCAAATAGCATCAAGGGTTGCAATGCATCATGTTTTAAATTCTGTCTTTTCACCTTTCTTCTCACTCGGCTTAGGATGATAGGAGGGAGGGTGGTTGGTTGCTTTTCATCTAAACACATTTCCTATTACATTCAAAGCAGAATGTAACTGCTTTTAGGATCAAGACACCATTCATTTATTTTACTATCTCTGCTTAATGAAGAAAGCCGTAAAACTTTTTGCTACATGGCTTTTGTCCCTTTTGGGTTGCCCAATAAAGGTATTATCCACAGAATGGATTTTGGATCTTGCTTTTTTTTTAATGCAACAATTTATCAAATTTTAAATTACACTCACTGTAATCTAGTAATAGAGGTCCACCACACATAGCTTTACAAAGCAAACACTGTTAACAGCCTTTGTGCCAAATAGATTAAATACTGAATTGCACCAACAGAAAAAAAAACTATGGAGTAGGAAACAGGGTTTGCCAGTGTGTGAAATTTACACACACTGGCTTTCTTTCCATTAGGAATACATATCTCTAACATTCCAATAGAAATAGACTACTTTTGAAAAAGAGCCCACTTTCGGTATTTTCGTTCACTCAACTACTTATTTTGAAAACTTTTACAAGAATTAAAATTCAACTGAAATGTGTAAGATTTGAATCCTCAAAAGTATTCAAACATGTAAGAGTGGGACTGGGTATTTTATTTATATAAGAGGAATTTAACTTTCTTTTATTTTAAGAAGAAAACTTTCAGTATTGCAACAACTTACAGCTAAATGTGCAAAATGGTAGCCAAAAAAGAAGGTCTATCATGATTCAAATATTAGCCACATCTCCTATTCCCATTCCTTAGAGGCAAAAAAAAAATCTTGGAAAAATAGATGAGCTTTACAAAAGGTCAGATTGGCATCTGCCACAGCAAAGGAGGAGAAAAAAGAAATCAGACAAGAGTCTTCTACAGAACAAATGCCTTCCCACCCACTGTTAAGTCTGAGAGCATTTAAGATTTATCTTTTTTCAGCTGCGACCGTAAGAGAATCAGTTGCAGCTAGTTCGAACCCCATGTCTACAATATTAAATGCCTGTTAGCAGAAAGGTAGTTTGAGAGCAGCATGCCATTACAACAAATAAGATTGAGTTCAGAAGTTGCTCGGTTGTGTGGGAGCTATGACTTTCAACTGGCCTCAAAAGCAACTTTCCACATGCTAAAGTTCTCGTATGCACCACCAGTATGGAAACAACAAATAGATGTATTGTTAAAATGCTGTGTGTTTTTAAAGGTTTGGAGTACACTTCCACTCTCGTATCCACAGGGAATATACCCAAAGACCTTCAGTGGATATCTAAAACCGTGGATAATAGTGAATTCTATAGTTTGGTTATACTTTGGCCATAAAGAGACCAAAAAAACATTTCCATGCAGGATTTTTTTTAGTGTGGATAAGTGAAAACCTAGAGATTGAATCCATAAATAACAGTGTCATACTGAAATTCAACTATTTCAAATGGATCCTTTTTGTGGCAAGTGTGTCCAGAATGGTTGCAATTGAGAGCCAGTGTGGTAAAGTGGTTTGAGTCTTGCACTACAGCTCTGGAAACCAGGGTTTGAATCTCTGCTCCAACATGGAAACCCATTAGACGAGCAAGTCACAATTCGTCAGCCTCAGAGGAAGCCAAAGGTAAACCCCCTCTGAACAAATCTTGCCAAGAAAACCCCATGATCTATGATCCTAACAGGAGCTTCAGGGCATCTAATAACGGCAATAAAAAATATAAATCCAACCAAATAGCAATCAAGGTAATAAAAGCAGTTTGAAATGATTAGCCGATATAGATATATTATTGATTACAGATAAGTCAGCTTAAGCACACATAGGATGTCCAGTGCTTTTTGGCAGGGCTTAAAGAGACTGAAAGAAAAGACAATAGCTTTCTTCCTCTAGATAAAAAGATGTCCATAGTATAAGATCTATCACTAAGTTGGAATTGCTTGTGTTCATATCCAGGACATCTTGGGTGCTGGTAGAACACAAATAGTGCCTTTGATGACGATTTAAGGCTTTCATTAACCACATTTTGTTGCAGAACTCACATTGAAGATTGACATTTTAATGACATTGTCCCTTTATAGGTTTTATACAATGGCTTTCAGCCATCCCTTATGAATAGTTGTTCAAAATCATCATCATCATCATCATCATCATCATCATCATCATCATCGCCAAAACAAAAGACATCCAAATTATTTCTTGTATTTTACACTGCCATATATTTTGCCCTTAATAACGTAATGAATTGGAGGGGAAAGTGCCTTGTGCCATTTGTGGCTGAAGTACAATGCACAGAAACTGGTGAAAGTATGATGGCAAGAAATAATACTTTCCCTCAAAACTGTGAGGATAGTAAGAGTATGTCTTCATTTGATTCTGTCTATAAAGGACCAAGCAAAGATACTGATATTACGAGAGGCACAAATAAAGGATCTAATGCAGACATTGGCAGACATCTGATTGACTCAATGGTCATGTACATAATTTGTTAACATCAATGGGCAACTGAGGATGCAAAGAAACAGAGACAGAAATATCTGAATGGCTCCTAACAGAAAACACAGAGAAGTTGGTGTGTATTTAGAACATGGAAAGAGAAGAGTCCTACTGAAATCAAAGCAGCAAAATCTTTTGATATCAGTAAGACTAAAACCTATAGCACCTGGTAGGAATGTATCACAGTCAACATGAAGCCCTGGTGGAAATGTGGTGTTTGCTGTGGAGTGTGTGGTGTACCACTGTGGAACATGGGTGAACCTAAAAATATGTTATGCATTCATAAGGTACCTGAAGTTCGACAACAAGGAAACTAGAGTAATAATTGACTGGTTGTCTTTTGGGACATGTGGACAATGTTTGTTGAGCAAATTCAAGTATTAGGAGGGGTATTAATATTTTACTGTAGAATAGAAATCATAACTGAATTTGGTACAAAAGGCCATGAATTTTGCTGATCTTGATCTTGCAATAACATGACAAATTACTTCAAAAATTTGTTTAAAGATATCTTGTGGCTAAAATGTTCTAAAATGGAAGAGTTGAAAATGTATATAATTCATCAATTTCTAAAAGTAACTCTTCCACAGGATCCAAAAGGTCTGAAGCTCTGCAAAGGCCAGCCTCACAGAGCTTGTCTGAGCAACTATTGAGAGGTCTCCCACATCTTTCAGCCACATCTAGATATAAATGGCAATACAAATTAGGGTTCCAGTCTTTCGTATTTTGGATATGATACGAGGATATGATGCAGTTTGTACAAAAATGCATACAGAGGCTGGAATTTTGTTGTGTAATCCGAACTTGAAAAGGCTCATTGAATACACAGAATGGAACAATGAACCAACACATATGTAAATCTAATGGATTCAACAGTTCTACTCTAGTTACGACTAACTGTTACTTTTAGGTCAGATATTTCCATAGCTGTTAGTTCTGCCTCTTCCGTCATGCAAACAAGCTACCTCCTAGTTGTTCTATTGTCCAAATGTCCATGAGTAAGACACTGGTGGGGATAATTTCATGCAAGTCTTACCTACCAAACTAATGACCTTGTTGGAATAGAAAAGCACAATGTGGGAGAAAAAAACTCCGCATAAAACCCTACTCACGTGGTCATAACTTTCTCTCTCATACACACAAGTTATATTTGCACATTCTCAAAAGCTGATAGGACATTGTAATAATTATGAAGGCGCTTTGAATTCCATTCCAGGTGGAAAGAGGGATATAGACTTACATAAATAAAGAATGAATCTTTTATACTCCCTGATCAAAAAAGAAGAGGTGCCACTCCAGGAGGATATGATTTTTCATTTAAATGATTCCTTGCTCCTCTTCCACTGTGCCCATTTAAAACCTGAGGCAAGGTTTTTAGAAAAATCAAAAGCAACTTTTTATTCTCTTCTAATTTGGGTTTGCGGCCCAGAGTGCCAACGTAAAATGAGGCAACTGCAGAGCCTCCACAAGCATTGCAGTTGCCCATCTTGTGTTAGGGCATTAGCACAAAACAAACCCTAATCCACCATTGATATCTGGATCTTCTTTTTCCCGGGATCCAGTGAGTGAGAAATCACATAGGTCTGCACTGAGATGCCATGGATAGTTTTCAAAGTTAGCTCTAATATCAACATTATTTGGGGCGATTGCCCGCTATTCAATAAACCAACAATGCTCAGAGGATGCATCTGCACTCCAGAATTAATGCAGTTTGGCACCATTTTAACTGCCATGGGACAAATCTATGGAATCATGGGATTTGCAGTTGGTGAGGCAGAAAAGGCTAAAGACCTTTTAGAACTGCAACCCCATAGAACTTAACCAAGACAGTTATATCACCTCATCACACGGGTGGATTTGCCCATCACATGCTGCTTCCCTTCCACTTTCAGCATGGAGTCCTTCCTATTATGTACATCAACTTCTGGCTGGGGTCCATGCTGAAAGAGGAGAGGAAGCAGCGCACGCGATGGCAGTCACAATACAGCAGCCTTCCTAGCAATATGGAGGGGTGGGGGGAGAGAAGCTGAGTGGTGATTGCAAGGTAGGTGATACGGGACGTGGAATGACGGGTTCTCCAAGCCTCCCGCCAGGAGTCCATGCATTCGCCACGATGCAGGGTGAATCCATGGGCCTTTCTGATAAGATCAAAAGTGACATCAAACCACATTAATTCTTCTGTGTAAATGCACCCATGCAAGATACTGAAATAAGAGATCCACCAGAGGGCAGTATTCCTAGAACAGTAGGGTAGAGAAGGAGCCTCAATTTTAGAAGATTCCTTGAATGGTGGGACTCTTCACAGTTTGGGATTTACTTGTAAAATTCATATGCATTTTATTTTGCTCAGAATACAATACTTTGAGCACATAATATTTATGTGCAAAAAATTCAGTTTCCTCCAAAGTTTGCAGAGAATTGAATCCTGAACTGCATATATTGTCTTCAAAAACCAGACTTTTGAATATTTTCTTGGAGCATATAGGCATTTGTAAAGGTGACTTATTACTTTCTTTGAGAAAAAAAATTAGCAAAGCATTACATTCTGAATCTTAGTGGACTTGAAGAGATCCCGAAATGGTGGAGAACTTATTTCAGCCACTGGAGTCCGCAAAGTGTACAAAGGAACACAGGCTCCCCTGTCAGTGCTTCACAACAGCTTGCAATGCCTCCCAAGGAAGAATTAATTCACAATCATCACCAAATCATACAGCCTTATGCCTCTTCAAAACACATTGACTTTTCTGAATGAAAGCTCTACACAATGGAACCTTACTATAGGTAGGGAAGAGCCAAATCAATGCTTTAATGAGATTTAATAAATCTGTAAATTTGAGAAGGGCATATCTCAACACAGATTTTTGAATAGATATTCCAAACGATTTAGAAAACACTTTGTAGCCTGCACACTTTTGGGGAAAGTTAGTGGAAGTAAATGGTCATACCTTCGTTTTAACATCTAGGAGCACAAGAAGATGTATCGCTCCCACCCACCCCCCCCACCCCCAATATTCTAAATGCTGCTTCCTATGGAAAGAAGTAGTCTAAAGAGCTATTTACTTCTTATTTACTATTTCCTTGCAAGATGTGCTAAACACCCCTAACATCAATCTGTGGTGCACATTTTTAGTATACCAATTCTATTGATAGCTTAGCCATATTGTCCCCTTATACTATATCATTAACGCCACATTTTTAGCGCCTTCCCACTAGTGTACACATTAACATTTGAATTTCAAATGAAAAATTGGGTTTTTGAGTTTGGGGAAATGTTGCTGACACAGTTCTGAGCGTATTCTGCATTTTAAAAAATCATGGATATTTTGCACAAAAGACAGAATTTTCTGCACAGAAAGTGTACGCCCAGAATAAATCCCGATCTACAAGTAGTCCTCAAGAAAAATGCTTAAATTATTAGTTTTTCTCTCACAAGAATGAAATCTACCAAGATCTGCATCTCCGTTCTCAGCTGGGTTCAGGCAGCATCTAGCAGAGCAGAATGAAATGCAGTAAAGCAATGTAGGATCCATAAGACTTATAAGTAATGCTTACGTACTGAAGCTGAGCTAGAGGGACCACTGTTTTGCTGAGAAATGAATGAGATAGGTAAGGATCAAGCAGGATTTATTTTTTCCCTCTGGCAATCATAAAAATGATCTCCCATGTGCAGCCTTAGCATCCAAAAGTGTGGAAAAAAAGAAGAAATTGAGGGAAGCATGGCTGATGTGCTAACTTACAGCTGCTGCTTGACATGATTGCATTATGCTACAGCTTTTGTAAGCAACTAATTACAAGTAACTAATTAATTATTCAGGAAATGTCCTAATGATAAATAAGCCACACCAAAATCACATTACAACAGTAACTTAAGAACTTCAACCACTTTGCCGTGTGACTCAAAACCTTTTTTATTATGGTACCTGGAGCCGAAATCTGTGGTTTCATTTATCCACTTCCAACAAAATATAGATCTTCTAGGTCTTCCAGTGTAACACATTTTTGGGCTGGGGAATTGTGTTTATCATTATCTGTGGTTTCTGGACAAGTATCACCCATGGATAAGGGGGAATCATCCTGTTCTTTCATAAATCTGGGGCTTGTGACTTAACTAAATAATTGGGGTGGAATATCACATGATTCAATGGCTGGCTTACGCTATGCTTCATGTTCTGTTGTGGGTGTTGCGGTGACACCAACAATGTGTTTTGTACAACAGGTCAGGAGGAGTTAAACAAATTCTTTTAGTAAATTACAAAAAAAGTATAGAAAGAGAGGGGGGATTTAAATAAAGCTTTATTATTATTATTATTATTATTATTATTATTATTATTATTATTATTTGATATGTAACAATATTAGTACACAGCAAACAAGATCACGATGCTGGTTTTTGTATTTGATCACACGTCGGACCCTTGATCACACGTCGGATACATCAGGTATCTAGGATTGTGTGATGTATCGGCAAATAATGTGTGCAGATCCAAGTAGGGTGGCCTTTTGCAGCTGATAGATGGTAATTTTGTCAATGCCGATTGTTTTTAAGTGCAGACCAAGGTCTTTAGGCACTGCACCAAGTGTGCCGATCACCACCAGGACCAACTTTATTGGCTTGTGCCAGAGTCTTTGCAGTTCGATCTTTAAATCCTCATCGTATTATTAGTAGTAGTAGTAGTACTACTGCTACTTTTCAAAATTGTTACTGTAGTGGTATTTAAACCTAAATTACTTTTAAAAATCCCTTTCAGTGTTCTGGTAGATTCATATCTCATATAAATAACAGCAGCTGTCACAGATCATTTTATTTCAGCAAGACTAAAAATGCTAAAGGTACCCGATTCAGTCTAATCTGGGAAGCTAAGCAAAGTCAGTCCTGGTTAATACATGGATGGGAGACTGCCAATGAATACCAGGTGCTGTATGCTCTATTTCAGATAAAGAAAGTGCCAAAACCATGCTTAAGCATTTCTTGCCTAAGAAAATCCTATGAAATTGATGCGGTTACAAAAAGACGACAGGCAACTTGAAGGCACACATGGAAGGATCGCAATAGGAAAAGAGGGAGACAACATTATATGTAGATGTAGTCGAACAAAGAAACCATGGCCCTGAATTTGTAAGACGGGATAGTTGATAACTAGGAACCTTGAAGTTCCTCATTCACAGGACCACTATAAGTCAAAGCTGACGTGATGGCACATTAATAGCAATGATTCCAAACAAAATATTTCTGACATTTTCTATACTGCATCTCAATAATTCAAAGAGATGCACATTATCTCGTCTCATTTTGCAGTGGCCCTGTATGCTATTATTAACCCCATAATGAACTGGGGGTTGGAGCTAACTAAGCAAGAGCAGGAGAACATTATTTATGGCCACTTAGCAAATTCACAACTCATATACAAGCCCTATAGAGGGTAAATGTATATGCCAAGCTATGGCAATGTGTACAGGCTCTCTTGCTCTGGTGTATCATCCACCTCTTTCAGACAGACATCCCATTCATGTAATGAAGACAACGCAAAACACCAATACATGATATTGCCTCCATTTCCCACTAGAATGCTCTAAATCAAAGCTAAATATCCCTAAATGAACACTATGTTCACTAAATAAGGAGGACTGTGGCTTTGACACTAATGCAGTTGCAGTTCAACAGCTTGCCAAGTTTTCAAATGAGAAATAACCACTTTTATAGTTGCTCTTTTTGCACTTTAATACGATTCTGACATGGACTCCCATGCACACAGACAACTTATTTCGCAATGCAGTAAGCCTGAAACTTCTTCAAGACTTTAGGGCTTGGGACTTACTGCAGGAAGCTCAAACCAAGGGGGCATCATATGAACTTGCATGCCAAGCTGAGTCTGCAAGCAGATGCATTAGTAGATAGGGATTAAGGACACTTTGGTTAAGACACTCCAACCAAGCATGTTCCAGACCAATTGATGTCAATATAAGGCAACCCTTAGGAAATCAGTACGAATGAAGGTTCCTTCAATTTGGCTGAACTGTGTCTACATTTTTCTCCTCAAAAGTGAATCTCCATAAAGGTGAAAATGGATTATTTTAACCTGCTCCCTGAACACTTGGACTGGGTAGAGAATTCAACACAGCTCTCTCTTTCTCCATTTCCTAATTCTCCCCTTCACAACACCCATCCCAGATTGCAAGAAATATTAATTGGGGCCGCTGAGTTATGATTTTCAGCCTAGTCCTATCCATTAGCAAAAGAGCATACCCAGTTCCTTATGCAGAATGTTTCCATGCTAACCAAGACCTTCGAAGTTTGCTTCTGTTCGCCATCGAAACGCAAAGGGTGGCCATGAATTGTGAACATATCACATTCTCTCTCTACTAAGATTGACTTGCAAACAGAAATATATAGGGTTGGGCTGTGAGGCAAAACTGCACAGTGCCTACTAAATACCTATGAACAAGACATGACGTTGTACATATTTACTGAGAAGCGGACAAAATTGATTTCAGAGGGACTTGGGCTCTCTGCATAAATGTGCATAAGGCAGCAACCTTAACAATTTAAGACCCTTTCCAAAGCTAGGATGCTCCAACTTAAAGGCTGTTGGGCGTGCAGAAGTATTTGAGCGCTGAAGTTCGGGGGAGTGCTAATCCAATGCTCAAAAAGTAGCTGCTGGAACTCCCTCGGTAACACACACTTATTCAAGGAAGGAATGCCTATTTCGACAAAAAGCCATTTTGATAAACAGGCACGTTCTGGAATTCCTCCCCACACCTCAGGAGTCCTTCAGACTGGCATGCAAATTGTTTGGTGGGGGGAAGAAAATCCTATTGCCTCAGAGGCCCCTGCTACATTTGAATTGTTTGACAGGTTAAGGGAAATCATAATTAAAGAGGGAGAGAGATGGAGACAGACACATGGAATAATAGCCATGCAGCGTGGCAAGCCAAGAAGAAGCAGGAGCCATTGCATTTCAAAAACTCTGGTGAGTTTTTAATTGCCAGGATTGCATTGTGCGCCACCCCAATGCTCCATTGCCTCCATTATGTTCCCTAGCTCTGTGCCATTCATCTCCCCTCATACCCTCCCTACACTTTCAGATACAAACACAACAAAGTGATCGCAACTCCGTAACACCCAGGACTTCACCCTGCCACCTTTTGCCATTCGGAACATGGGACTTTTTGTCTACTTCACGCTAATTGCTGTCATCCTCAAGCAAGGACATTTTGTTTTCAAAACCACACACATGCACACCGCCAGCACTCTCTCCCTCACAAGACCACCACATTTCTGCCATACTTGCTGGGAACTTTGGGTGCAGCTTTGAAGAAAGAGGAGGGTAGGGTAGGGTACAGATTAGGGTAAGGTGGCATTTTTTGCAGCTAGATATGCCATCACATAACTAGCACCCAGTGGCGCAATGGGTTAAACCCTTGTGCTGGCAGGACTAAAGACTGACAGGTCAGAGGTTTGAATCTAGGGAGAGCACGGATGAGCTCCATCTGTCAGCTCCAGCTCCCCATGTGGGAACATGAGAGAAACCTCCCACAAGGATTTTTTTTCATGTCAGGAGCAACTTGAGGAACTGCAAATCCTACAAGGATGGCAAAACATCAAAACATCCGGGCATCCCCTGGGCAACGTCCTTGCAGATGGCCAATTCTCTCACACCAGAAGCGACTTGCAGTTTCTCAAGTTGTTCCACACACACAAAAAAACAAAACAAAAACCTAACACCAGCTCAGAAGAAAGAAATTGGTTCTGCCAAGAATGACAAAAGGCTTCCTCCTCACTTTCCGCCCTCCCCTCCTTGTCACCTCCTCTATTTCTGAAAAGCCATTTGGTTTCGGGCCTAAAAGCTTGTTTCTCTGTTCATTGGCCCACATCTTCTCTATATCCTCCAGCTCTCAGAGGGATAGGAAGTGCAAACATCTCTCTCTGTCTTCCTCATATATATATATATATATATATATATCCATCCCACGCCAAGAACTCAAGTGTGGCTGTTTTCTTTAAAGTCTGTCACCCATAAACTGTTTAATACACCACTTTTCCCCCTCCCATTTTCCTTCCACCTCCCCCCCCCCCCCTCTGCCCCTTTCCAAACTGAATGCGGTGCTGCTGGAAGCCAATTTGATTCTCTCCTCCCCTCCTTTCTTCCAATGCAGCTGTAAGACTCAGAGAGATACTGACATTTTTCCACTCTTATCAGTTTAATTACAGTTACCATGGCAGCAAAGTGCTAGTGGTTGGCAAAGGCCAACAAGAGATTTGCAAGAGTGAGCTCAATTTTGATGCAGTTCACATGCAAAAAAAAGAAAAAAAAAGGGGAGAAAAATTAATACACACACATTCTCACCCACATAGACAGACACAGGAGCAGGACAGAGGAAACACACACTTTAACAACAAAGACCCCTCCTCTTTTGTATCTCTAACACAATTCTGGCTCTTCTCATCACCCCTGCCAGAGCCAGGCAAGGACAGCCTGTGCCTTGGCTTTGTTGTCCTAGTTATTAGTATTAGTAATGCGGCAGGGAGAAGGGGAAAAGAAAGAGATCCATCACAATTCCTAAATCAGATCAGGAGGGGTTGTGTTTGGAGATCCCCGACCCAAGGCGTTTGCAGAAAACACCATCCTGTCCAACAGGACAGTTCAGGACAGGCTTGGATGGATGGCCAAAGGGTAGCTTTGCTTTCCCCCTGTTCCTCCCTCGAAATAGATATATAGAGTATAGACACACACATATAGACACAGGGATGCTAGAGGGAGGGAGAGACGGACAGACAACTCACACACCCGAAGACGCGATGACAACAACCTTACCAAAACTTTTCTCCTTTTTCTGCATGAGGGGATGGCAGGGACTTCCCAGGGAGCTGCTTCGCTTTGAGCCCAGGCAAGGCAATGGGCAAGCAGGCCAGCCTCCCCAGCCCCCTCTTCCTCCCCGTGTGGGTCCAGTGGAAGAGGAGAGTGCTGGACACCGGGGAAGGAAGGAGGCGAAAGAGAGAAGAGAAAGAGGAGGGAGAGAAGGGCTATTGTGCAGAGAGAAGCACTTGGGAAGAAGGCGACGCTTGGGCTGCGAGGAAAAGCCGCGCGCACTCGCTTTCTCTCTCACACACACAGCCACAGACACACACGCAGGACGCCTTTGCCAGCGTGAAGTCCTCTTAGGGAAATCCGTGTGTGTGAGAGAGAGTGATGATAGTGGCGAAAGGAGGACAGATCCCGGTGGCTCCCTGAACTCTCTTCTTTCCCGATCTCGGGGTTTGGAAGGAAGAGCCATGCCACAATAGTAGGAGGAAACATCCCAGCCAGAAAGGAAGGATTGGGGCTGGAGATCAGAGAGAGAGAGAGAGAAGAGAGACGAGTAAAGAGTAGGAAGAGATCTCCATGACAAAAGCCGGGGAGGCTGCTTTCCAAGCTCCGATCTTTCTCCAAATTGATCGCGAATGGAGAGGGCAGGAAGGGCTCAACATTGCGCCCTGTCCACACCGTTTCGAGCCTCTTTATGAAAGAGTTGGGGTTTGGAAAGAAGAGAAAGGGAACCCGGTTCCTATCTAGAGGAGAGGGGGAAAGGGTTGGAAGGAAGGCGAGGAAGGAAAGCAGCTGCTCTCTTTCTCTCTCTCTCTCGCCACGGCGTTGGAGAGGCGCGCTCGCCGCTTCGGGGCAGGAAAAGGCCAGCCTGGGCTCCATTGTTTGACTTTGTTCCAACTAGCCACGCCAAGCGGGCCCTTCCTTCCCCAAAGTCCGAGCCAGGACTCTCCGGTGCCCGGCCAAAACCAGACGAGTCAAAAGCGCACACACACACCTCCCCAAAGTGCTTCCAGCCCAAAGTTGCAGGGCAGCAAGAGGAAAGAGGAAGAAAGGAGGAGAGAGGGGTGGGTATGGTATGGGGGCCAGGAGGGGGAAAGAGAGGAAGCCCCAAGCCCCACATCCTGACCCAGAGCCCTCCCTTCCCGCCTCAGGCTCCCACTGGCCCCAACTTACCTTCTCCACTCGACACGGGCAAAGTCACTTCGGGACCCCTAGATGCCACTTTCGAGGCGCTCTCCTTGGGGAAGGACAGAGATTGCGCGCAGCATGGTCGGAGGGGGAAAGAAGAGAAAGAGAAAAGAGGAGGGAGGGAAGGGAAGGAAGGAAGGAAGGATGGAGAGAGGAGAGGAAGGAAGGGAAGAGAAGAGAGGGAAGGAAGGGGAGAGAGGAAAAGAAGGAGGGAAGGTAAGGGAAGAGAGGAAAGGATGGAAGGAAAGAGAGGAAAGGAAGGAATGGAAGTAAGGAAGGGAAGAGAGGAAGGAAGGAAAGAAAGAAGGAAAGAGAGGAAAGGAAGGAATGGAAGTAAGGAAGGGAAGAGAGGAAAGGAAGGAAGGAAAGAAAGAAAGAAGGAAAGAGAGGAAAGGAAGGAATGGAAGTAAGGAAGGGAAGAGAGGAAAGGAAGGAATGGAAGTAAGAAAGGGAAGAGAGGAAGAAAGGAAGGGAAGAGAGGAAGGAAGGAAGGAGAGGAAAGGAAGGAATGGAAATAAGAAAGGGAAGAGAGGAAGAAAGGAAGGGAAGAGAGGAAGGAAGGGAAGAGGAAGGAAGGAAAGAGAGGAAAGGATAGAAGGGAAGAGAGGAAAGGAAGGAGTTGAGCGGACGCGGAGAGAAGGAGGGGCGCAGAAAGAGGGCGCCTGCTTCTCTTCCCCCCAAAAACTAAAGAAACGGAGCCCCAGCTACAGGTGGCCTTTCTAGGGAAGGGGGACAAGGATGCCTGTGGGTTTAGGCTCAAGCCAAAGGAAGCCTTGGAAATCGGGACCGAGAGAGAGAGAGAAGGAAAGAAGAGAGAGGGAGGAGGGAAGGAGGGAGGAGAGAAAGAACTTACCTAAAGCAGCAGCGTGCTTTGAGCCGAGCTGGAAGAAGTCAGGGGCTGAACCAACTGCAGGACGCAATCCCTTAACCAGCCAGACATAATACAGCAAAGGGGGGGAGAAAGGTCACTCGTGTTCTCGGCGTGGAGTGGGATTTGGAGAAGCAGGAGAGGAGCTGAGGAACTGGCGTCCGGTAGCAGGCTATTTACCTCCTTCCTCTCTCTCTCTCTCTCTCTCTCTCTCACGCACGCACACACAGCCCCCCTCCTCTCTCCCCCAACCCCCTCCTTCCCTCCTTCCCCTCCTCCTCGTCGCCCCCCGCCTCCCTCTCGCAAGCCGCAAAGCCCGCTCGCCACAGCGCAAAGCAGCCCGGAGACAGATTGGGCTTTGTCGCTCACCCCCCCCCCCCCCCCCAGTGAACAGTTTACGAGGCGGCGAGTTCAAGTCGGAGGAAAGCAGCTGCAGGCGCCAGGCACGAGCCACCAAGCTGGGATTGGGGGGGGGGGGAGGGAGGGAGAAGCCCCCCACTCAAATCCCCTTCTCTCTGCAAGAAATCCCTGCCACATTCCCAGGAGACGAGAGGGCCGCTCTCCCTTCCCCCAAAGTTGGGAGCCCAAGAGCTCCTTCGTGGCGCCTGTCACTTTCCTCCCACGTGGAGCCCCCCATTGAAGGCTGGGTTTCCCCCTTTGGGAAGAGAGGCCCTTGGGCTTCCTAGGAAGGGAAGGGTTGGAGATGGGAAAGGGATCCTAAAAGAGAAGCCTTTCTTTGTGTTGTCGAAGGCTCTCATGGCCGGAATCACTAGGTTGCTGCGAGTTTTCCGGGCTGTATGGCTAGGTTCCAGAAGCATTCTCTCCTGACGTTTCGCCCACATCTATGGCAGGCATGCTTAGAGGTTGTGAGGTCAGTTGGAAACTAGGTTTATATATCTGTGGAAGGTCCAACTCTTGTCTGTCGAAGGCAAGTGTGAATGTTGCAGTTGGCCTCCTTGATTAGACTACCCAGAGAAGCCATGGAAATCCACACAAGCATGTGGGCAATTGCAACAGAAAGGAGGAAGCCATGAAAATGAACAAAATCTGGCGACCAGTATTTAAAAAACCCACCAGAATCAAAATAGTAAATAAAGAACAACACTCTGAAAACAGGGGACTTCCAGACAGGAAACAATGAGGGCCATCTAACACCCAGGAAGGAATCAGCCAGGCCTTGAAGCTGCAAGGCTTTTTGGTGTTAATCAAGGCATTCACACTTGCCTCTCACATATATACCAAACCATACGAAAATGATCTTAAATAATATAAAGGCTTGAAGCTGCAAGGCTTTGCAATGCTAATCAAGGTGGCCAATTGCAACATTCACACTTGCCTCCAACAGACAAGAGTTCTTTCTCCCACCCTGGACCTTCCACAGATATATAAACCTCCCTTGTTTACCTCCCAACAAATGATTCTCCCAGGCAGTAAGAAGCCAGACCTTGAAACTGCTAGGCCATTCAATGCTAATCAAGGTGGCCAGTTGCAGCATCCACACCTACCTCAAATGGACAAGAGTTCTATCTCCCACCCTGGACATTTCACAAATATATAAACTCCATTTTCCTAGTTTCTAATAGGCCTCACAACCTCTGAGGATGCCTGCCCTAGATGCAGGCAAAATGTCAGGAGAGAATGCTTCTGGAACATGGCCACACAGCCTGGAAAACTCACAGCAACCCTGAAGCCTTTCCTCACTCCCCCATCCCTTAAAACTTAGAAATCCAGACTTGGAAGAGGCACAAGGGCCACCCAGTTCAACCCTTCCCTCTTTCAGGGAAATACAACCAAAGCATTCCTGACAGATGGCCCTCCACGCCTCTGCTGAAAAACCTCCACAGAAGGGGACTCCAACACACTAAAGCACCACATTCCACTGTTGAACAACAGCTCTTCCTGCCAGGAAGTTCTTCCTAATGTTTAGGTGGGATCTCTCTTCTCTACAATGTGAATCCATTGCTCTGTTTCCTAGTCTCTGGAGCAGCAGAAAACCACCTTGGCTTCTTCTTATACATCCTTTCAAAGGACCTTTTGGGGACTAGTTCAGGAATTGCAACAGGGAGGTTTTGAAGAAGGGGTAGAACAGGTTTGGGCCAACTTGGGGACCTCTAGGTGTTTTGGACTTCAACTCCCACCATTCCTAACAGCCTCAGACCCCTTCCTTTTCCCCCTCAGCCGCTTAAGCGGCTGAGGGGGAAAAGGAAGGGGCCTGAGGCTGTTAGGAATGGTGGGAGTTGAAGTCCAAAACATCTAGAGGTCCCCAAGTTGGCCCAGGCCTGCTCTAGACATCCACCAAGGCTGGATGCTCTCAACCTGAGCTAAGTTTCAGGCCCGGGATTGAAAGCATACACATTTCAGTGCAGTGCTGGATGCTGCTCCCTCTCACAAAATATTAAGAGATGGGGCTTCCTATCCCCCCCCTTCCCGACCCCACGTAGAGCCTCCTTCTGGTGTAAATAACCCCCCACCTCCCCCCAGGCGCCTTCCCTTTTGAAAAGAGTCAACCCTACAGCTGGGAGAGGGGAAAAAAGGGGGGAAGAAACCGATTAAGAATTTGCCAGCGCCTTTTGCCAGACTTCAAAGCGACCCTCGCTTGCCTGCCATTAAGAGCCTCACACCAAGATTGCCACAAAGGTTTTTTTCCCCCTCCTTAAAGATGTCAGAATCCCCCATCCCTTAAAGAGAAAATGAATGACACCCATTATGAGAAAAGGTGCTTTGCAAAGCTTTTGAAGCCTAGGAGGGGTTTGTCATCAGCCTGGCTCTTCCTAAGGCCAGATAATGCACCAACCCTAATAAATAATAATAATAATAATAATAATAATAATAATAATAATAATATACATCACACAGTTCTAGACACTTGGAAAGTGTCTGAGGTGTGATCCAATACAACAGCCAGCAGAGTGATCTTGTCTGCTGTGGACTCATCTTGATGTGTTTCAAATAACAACAACAACAACAACAGAATATTAATAGCAATCACAACAATAATAAGCAGCAAGAAATGGAAGGCACAAATGTCCAAGTGGGGCTTACCCCCTCCTCCCTTATGGGACTTATGTTACATACCAAACTATACAAAAACTAAGCCTTGAACCTGTATAGCTTTGCAATGCTAATCAAAGTGATTAATTGCAACATTCACACTTGCCTCCAACAGACAAGAGTTCTTTCTCCCACCTTGTACATTCCACAGATATATAAACCACAATTTCCTAGTTTCCAACAGACGTCACAACCTCTGAGGATGCCTGCCATAGATGTGGGCGAAACGTCAGGAGAGAGTGCTTCTGGGACATGTCCATACAACCTGGAAAACCCACAGCAACCCAGTATAAAGCCACTCAGGCAGGACTTGTGGTGCAGCTACACTGTAGAATTAATGTAGTTTCAGACCACTTTAACCTCCATGTCTCAATGCTATGGAATCCTGGGAGTTGTAGTTTTACAAGTTCTTTAGTTTCTTGTAAAACTGGTGTTTCACCAAACTACAGCTCCCAGGATTGCATAGCATGGAGCCATGGCAGTTAAAGCAGTGTCATTCATTCTACACACACAAACACAAAATCACTACAACACTTCCTCCCCCTTCTGTTTGTGTTTTGGGCTCAAAAGAATGGGCATGTAGCAGCACAAACACTAATGTCAATATTTATATATATACATTGCACTTCTATGTGTTTAGATATATTTGCATTACTGTAATTAGTGGACACTGGTCTTTTTAGTTCCAAGGGAACCCATTTTCCTTTGCATGCAGTGGCACACCCTTCCACCCCCAATCCCCTTTCAATCTACATTGTAGTATGAATTGAACTGGGTTGCTGTGAATTTTCTGGACTGTATTGTCATGTTCCAGAAGCATTCTCTCCTGACGTTTCACCCACATCTATGGCAGGCATCCTCAGAGGTTGTGAGTTCTGTTGGAAACTAGGAAAATAGGGTTTATATATCTGTGGAATGTCTAGGGTGAGAGAAAGAAGTCTTGAATGTTGGAGGCAAGTGTTAAGGTCGCAACTGGCCACCATGATGAGCATTGAATGGCTCATCTTGCCCAGTTTCCAACAGACCTCACAATTTCTGAGGATGCCTGCCATAGATGCAGGTGAAGTGTCAGGAGAGAATGCTTCTGGAACATGGCTAGACAGCCTGGAAAACTCACAACAACTCAGGCCCCTTCCACACAGATGAATAAAATCCCACATTATCTGCTTTGAACTGGGATATATGGCAGTGTGGACTCAGATAACCCAGTTCAAAGTAGATATTCTGGGTTATATGGAAGCAGATATTCTGGGTTATGTGTGGAAGGGCCCTTAGTGATTCCAGCCATGGTAGCCTTTGACAACAGTGTGAATGCAGTTCGACACCTATTTAACTGCAAGGACTCAATGCTATGGAATGGTAGGAGTTGTAGTTCGTTTAAGCAGCAGCACTATATTGGGTAGAGAGAAGGCTAAAGGCCTTCTGAAACTACAACTCCCAGGATTCAGTAGCACTAAGCCATGGAGGTGAAAGTGGAGTCAAAGTGCATACGTTCTACAATGTGAGTGCACCTTTGGTGTGTAGGCACACACACTCCACTCCCTCCAAATCAGGGTTGGGCTCAAGAGGCAACAAGGCAAAGGGCGGCACACCCTTTCACCTCCGGTTCCCTTTCGACCGGTGGGGGGGGGGGGCAATCTTGGAAAGTGGAATTCACATGGGAATTCCAGACAAGAAATAATCAAGACCAGCCAATCACCTCCCAACAAAGGATCCCCCCCGGCAGTAAGCAGCCAGACCTTGAAACTGCAAGGCCATTAAATACTAATCAAAGTGACCAATTGCAACATCCACACTTGCCTCCACCAGACAAGAGTTCTTTCTCCCACCTTGGACCTTCCACAGATATATAAAACTACCTTGCTTATATCAACAAATGACTCCCCCAGGAAGTAAGAAGCCAGATCTTGAAGCTGCAAGGCCATTAAATACTAATCAACGTGGCAAATTGCAACATCCACACCTGCCTGAAACAGACAAGAGTTCTTTCTCCCACCTTGGACCTTCCACAGAAATATAAAACTATCTTGCTTATCTCAACAAATGATTCCTCCAGGCTGTAAGAAGCCATACCTTGAAGTTGCAAGGCCATTAAATACTAATCAAAGTGGTCAATTGCAACATCCACACCTGCCTGAAACAGACAAGAGTTCTTTCTCCCACCTTGGACCTTCCACAGATATATAAAACTACCTTGCTTATCTCAACAAATGATTCCCCCAGGCTGTAAGAAGCCAGACCTTGAAGCTGCAAGGGCATTACTAATCAAAATGGTCAATTGCAACATCCACACTTGCCTGAAACAGACAAGGGTTCTTTCTCCCACCCTGGACAATTCAACCCCACTTTCCTAGTTTCCAACAGAACCCACAACCTCTGAGGATGCCTGCCATAAGAGGCGAAACGTCAGGAGAAAATGCTTCCGGGACATGATCATACAGCCCGGAAAACTCACAGCAACCCTTGGAAAGTGTTTCCAGGCAGGCAGCCCTTTCCCTTTTGCCTCTCCCCTTCCAAAGGGACCTTGTCACGCGTGTTCCTCGCAACCCACGCGTTCCTCGCGAGTGGGGGCCACGCGAGAGCAGCAGAAGCAGCAGCAGCCGCCGAGCCTGCGAGGGAGAGAGGTGAGGCGCGCAGAACGGGAGAAATCAAACCAGAACAAATGGTACCGCTAATGAGGACAATTAAATTAATTAGGGGAAAGGAGATGAAATCCTCGCGTGCCATCTTCCTCCTCCTCCTCCCCCCACGCAGCCCTCCCTCCCTCCCTCCAAAGAGAAGAGAAGAGACACCTCTCCCTGTGTATGATCTGTTACCCCTCGCTGGCAACGGCTCCCTCCGTAATTCATGGCAACTGATTAGTGCATCCTATGCAAATCTTTGTTTAAATCATTCCACTAATTAAATGATGGGATGATGCCTCTGCCGACGGTGACATCATGCGCGGTAATTAGTCCTGGGTTTGGACGCCGGCGTGGAAAGAGAGAGAGAGAGAGAAAGAGAGAGAGAGAGGGACCCGGGTTCAGCCCCGACCCCAGACAGAGAGAGGAGAGGGATCCACGCGCGACACTTGGCCCCACTTTCGCGCGTGGAACAAACAAGCCCCGCGCCTCGTCGGGAAAGAGAACGGGGGCGATGATTGCAATCAAGGCTTTTTTTTAAAAGAAAGACAAAAAGAAAGAAAAAGGGGGATTGGGATGTGGGGGGGGGGGGGGTGTTTCATGGCGAGCGAGAGAGATGCCAAACCACATGTGTCAAGGAATAAAATAGAATAGTTAACATTCAGCGCCACGCCATTCATTTCCCCCTAAAATGTAATGATAATTAGATGGGTCATAAAATGCTCTTCTTTTCATTATGACTGATGAAATGCATTAAAGCTGACAGGGTATTACCTGACAGTAATTAGGTTTTGTCATGAATTAAATTATTGGAAAGCAGGCTCTTTCCCCAATCATGCCATTTACAGCACAGATATATATATATATATATATATATATATATATATATATATATAGGGATACATCACAATCACACGCACACAATTGCAAAATAAAATAAAGGCGAATGGTGAGGGGGACCCAGTTTCAAAGGCTTGAAAGAGGGGAGCAGAAAAGCATTCAAAGTGGAGACCAAGTGGACTTGCAATCCCACTTTGTATCGTCGAAGGCAATCACTAGGTTGTTGTGTGTTTTCCCGGGCTGTATGGCTGTGTTCCAGAAGCATTCTCTCCCGACGTTTCGCCCGCATCTATGGCAGGGCATCCTCAGAGGTTGTGAGGTTTACGGCAGGCATTGAGACCTCACAATCTCTGTCTGCCACTCCTGACGTTTCGCCTGCATCTATGGCAGGGCATCCTCACAAACTGTGAGGATGCCCTGCCATAGATGAAGGCGAAACGTCAGGAGAGAATGCTTCTGGAAGGTATCCGGAAAACACACAACAACCCGAATCCCACTTTGTTCAGATCGGATCGCTGGGAAAAAAGGGACATAAAGGAAGAGGGCAGGCGAAGGATTTTGGTAGACTAAGAAGTGAAATTTCCTCCCTCCAGACAAGGGCGAAAAGAGACAGAAACTGTGTTGTTGTGAGTTTTCCCGGGCCATGTTCCAGAAGCATTCTCTCTTGACGTTTTGCCTTCATCAGTTTGTGAGGATGCCCTGCCATAAATGCAGGCGAAACGTCAGGAGAGAATGCTTCTGGAACGTGGTCATACAGACGAGGAAACTCACAGCAACCCAGCGATTCATGTATGGCCATGCTCCAGAAGCATTCTCTCCTGACGTTTTGCCTGCATTTATGGCAAGGCATCCTTAGAGGTTGTGAGGATGCCCTGTCATAGATGCAGGAGAAACGTCAGGAGATAATGCTTCTGGAAAGTGGTCATATAGACGAGGAAACTCACAAGAACCCAGCGATTCATGTATGGCCATGCTCCAGAAGCATTCTCTCCTGACGTTTTGCCTGCATCTATGGCAAGGCATCCTTAGAGGTTGTGAGGATGCCCTGTCATAGATGCAGGAGAAACGTCAGGAGATAATGCTTCTGGAACGTGGTCATACAGACGAGGAAACTCACAACAACCTAGCGATTCCTGTATGGCCATGTTCCAGAAGCATTATCTCCTGACGTTTCGCCTTCATCTATGGCAAGGCATCCTAAGAGGTTGTGAGGATGCCCTGCCATAGATGCAGGCGAAACGTCAGGAGAGAATGCTTCTGGAACATGGCCATACAGCCCGGGGAAACTCACAACAACCCAGCGACAATACAGAGACTGAAACCTCTGCTTCTCTCCATCCGCTTTTCCCAAAACTCCAGACTCGCATCGCAACCCGAATTAGACCCGAATTCTCCTCGAAGCCATTTCCGGTTCTCACTGTAACCCAAAACAATCCATTGCATCCTATCTCTTATTATTATTATTGTCCCCATTTTGGACACTGAGCAGCGGGGAAAGAGGGTAAGAAACTTAACACTCTCTCCAATTTCTCGACAACATGGGTTGCTTTGAAGCCCCTACTCCTAATCTCTGTGTTTTGCAACCTGGTGCCTCTCTCTATCCCTCCCCTTCCATTTAATTTTCTCTTTACACATTTGCAAAGGTTGGATGAGAAGAAGAAGAGGGTTTTTGAAAAGACTTACCTTTGTGCAAGGAAAGCTTCCTGCAGAAAAAAAAAATACAAGCTGAAAGAAGTCTTCAAGTTTGTCGCCGCTGGGACACTTTGGTCCTTCCCCTCCCAAAAAATATAAATAAAGAGATGCTCTCCTCTTTCTGAAGTTCCTGGATGATAGACTTGGTCTCTATCTATTTGGCCCTCCTTCCCCTCTGATGCTGGAGATAGTCCCAGAAAGAGAGAGAGAGAGAGATGGACCTTGGGCGCCTTTGAGTTGGGAGCCCAAAATCAAGAGAGGAAGAGGTTTGCTTTGGTTTCCAAAGAGAGCTCCAATTGTCCCCTTGACAAGAAGGGTGGCAAAACACGCGCAACACACCCTCAGTTCAAGAGGAAAAACTGTACTTGATCCTAGTACCACCTCCCTTCCTTCCCCAGCTTGAGTTTCAGTAGCATCAAATGGGAGCAAATCCCAGTTTTTTGCTTGCTTGCCTGCCTGCCGCCTGCCTGCTCTCTCTCTCTTTCTCTTTCTCTTTCTCTCTCTCCCTCTCCTCCCCCCTCGGTTCCCCCCTCTACTTTCTTCTTCCCCAGCTGAACACAAAAACCTGAGTGGGCCAGCCTCGCCTCCTTCAGTATTTAAACACCTCCACCAGGTCCCTAGTTAGCAGCTCTCTTTGGCTCATCCAAGAAGCTGACAAGTACGGTTAGAGGAGGCTGTACATGTTGCTCTAATGGACCTCATTAAGTTCTACTTACAGATGTTCTCTTAACATAATTGATCTGCGGTGAGTTGAGAGGACTGCAACTTATTCCCTAGCCCCCAATTATGGTTGGGTAATTAGATCCCCAACCTCCAATTTTTCACATTCACCCTTCTAACATCCCAAAATATCAAAGTATCTCTTTCTCACCAAAGCTCTCCCTCCCTCCCTTTACTGGACTCCACTCCACTCACTGTATTGACAGTTAGATCTACGCTAACCTTTGTAGTGACGCCAGTTTTAATGGCGCATTCAGTCCATTGACAGAACTCGAGTGGGTTCCCCCCTCCTCCCCTTCCCCTCTTCCCACCATCACCACACTTTTCCTCCCTCCCTTCTTTCCTCCTCTTTCTCCTTCTTCTTTTTTTTTCTCCACCCTCAGAAACAAAAGGGTAAAAAAAGAAAGAAAGAAAGGGAAAAGAAAAGAAAGAATCTCCAGCTTGTATAGTTTGTACTTTTGATAAAAGGTTTCGCTGATGGGCTTTGGCAGTAGAGGTTCTTTTCTAATGTCTTTTTATCTGAATTAATTCCTCAGATGAAAACTTTAAGGAACAATGAAGAAGAGAGGTGCGGTGAGAAGAGGGGAGGGAGGGGAAAAAAAATTACACAGCACACCTGGGACAGATGAAGCCAAACTAGTGCTTTTATAATGCCAATCAGCAAGGCTGTTATCATTCCTCTAATTAGGAAAGCAGCCTAAAACAGAGTGCACTTGGGGAAATGGTAATGTTATGGTTTTGCACTTAAAAGGGGAGACATTGCCTACACTGTAAGAATCCAGGATTGGGGCTGACAAGTCCTTTAATTAATGGGCAGGATTCCCCGCGTGAGCACGTTGGGAGTGCATGTTCCAATTCATAAAAGTGGACAAAGGGGGCCATTTGGGGAGGAAGAAGAGGAAGAAGGGGGGCTGCGAGCGTGTAAAAACACACACAAGCACACCCATGGATGTGCCTACCAGCCAGCGGGGAAGTGGTAGAAGGGGGCAAATAAAAAACAGTCCATTAGTTTTGAAGGAGAACAGAGTTCACAAGCTACCTTTATTTTGAACCCCCCAAGGACTGCCAGCAGAGCTGCAAGTGAGCTGTTTGCCAACGGATTTGAAAGCTACAACAGGAAAAAAAAACATATATAAAAAGCCCAAGGCCATCAGGCAAACAAAAGTTTGGAAGCCTGTGTTTGGAATTGGAGAGCAGCACCACCCCCTCCTTGCTTCTCTGTGGGCTGTTTGCTAACTTTCTCTTCAGATGGAAACTGGACCCAGGCTGGCTCTGCTAGAAAGAGGGCTCTTGGGACCAAATTTGCGGATGGAACAAGTTTCATTCACCCGGTTGTTGTTAAAAAAAGAAAAAAGAGCTCCACGTTTGCTCTGCTCCTGATTAAGAGCCAGGCTGGGGTTATGGTACCTCAGTGAGCATATGGCGGCCTACTAGCACATGCACTCCACCATTTCGGAGATTAAAACTGGGGCACATGTCTGCAAGCAACATCAGAATGTGGCCAAGATGGCAACAATTATCAGTGAGGAAGGACATCCTTGCTCAGGCAAAAACTGCAGTACTTTGCTTTTGCCTGAGCCTTGAGGGAAGGCCAAGATTTTCCTTCCTTTCTTGTTTCCTCCTCCCTAAATTGAGCACAAACTACTTTTGCAACAATCAAAGAAAGATGAAGACAAAGGCCCTCCAGAATGGACCCGAGCTGCTGTAAGACAGTGCCTCCCAGCCCCATCCCAGCAAGACAACCTAGAGGGATATCATGGTGGATGGTATCAAAAACTGCTGAGAGATCCAGGAGAACTAACAGGGACACACTTCTCCTGTCTCGCTCTCTTTATAGGTCATCCACCAAGGCAACCAAAACTGTCTCTGTTCCATAACCAGGCCTGAAACCAGATTGAAATGTATCTGAATAATCTGTTTCATTTGGAAATCCCCAGAGCTGGGAGGTCACCACATGCTCTAGACCTTGCTCAGAAATGGAAGCTTGGACACTGGCCAATAGTTGTCCACTATAGAAGTGTTCAGGGATGGTTTTAAAATATAGGCCTCACAACTGCCTGCTTTAGGCCAGTTGGAACTTTGCCTTGTTCCAAGGAGGCATTGACTACTACCTTCACCAACTCTGCCAGTCCTCCCCAGGCTGTTTTGATCAGCCAGGAAGGGCAAGGATCTAGAATACATGTGGTAGTTCTAACTTCTCAAAGGATCCTGTCCACATCCTCAGGTTGCACTAATTGAAAAATATCCATCAACACTGGACAAGCAGGAGCCAAAGTTACATCCATTGAAACTGTGTCAATAACAGTCTTCAAAGACAACCCCATGCACAGCATGTTGCAGTAGTCTATTTGGGATGTAACAAGATCATGGACTACTGTGGCCAAGTCTGACTTCCCAAGACCAAAGCAATACAGAAGCATCTTTCTGGGTTAGCCCATAAGAGACCATATTAGTTTTCCTATCAGGACATTGGCCAATGCAGGTGATCAAATGATCAAAACTTCTTCAGTGCTCCAAACTCAGGATACAGCGAAACTGTATGCTGGCAGGCCTAATGAAGAGAATGCAAGGTAAAATCAGATGGCTGTCTCAGGGCGTGTCTACACTCAGGGCAGGTTAGCCTGGTGTAAATCTGCCCACATACACAGTATATATACTGAATTCAATGTCATGGTCTAAATGGCCCAGGATTCATTTTCTCCACTGGACTGTCTCCTCCTCCCTGTCACTGCCACCACTGCTCCTCGGTGGCCACAGAGCTCCATCAATCGCCCCTCCTTCTTGCTGATTTACCCTATTCTGAAATCACAGAAACAACAGAGGATGGCCAGGAGTATTAATGGGACTCCATTGCTGGAGGGACTTACCCAGCCTGTGCTGGGTTAGGGTCACAGTCCTCCTGCAAACACAGGTTTGCAATTTGGATTTGGTATTGAACCTGGAGGCCCAGGTATCAGCAGGGGCCAGAAGGACCTTTGCACAATTAAAACGTATGTGCCAACTGTGCCCATTTCTCGAGAAGCCAGATCTGGCCATGGTGGTCCATGCCTTAGTTACATCCTGTCTGGATTACTGTAATGCGCTCTACGTGGGGCTGCCTCTGAAGAGTGTTTGGAAACTCCAGCTAGTCCAAAGAGCTGCAGCCAGATTGCTAACTGAGGCTGGCTATATATTGTTTCTATATAATCCTGTTTTAATGTTTGTATGTTTGTATATTTTAAATGGTTATGCTGATGCTTTTATATTAAGCTGCTTTGAGTCCCCTTCGGGGGAGATAAAGAGGGGTATAAATAATAATAATAATAATAATAATAATAATAATAATAATAATAATAGCAGCTATAGTCTCCAAGTGAAGAATATCAACTTGCTTCAAGATAGCCGTGTTCAGATAAAGAGCAGCAAAAACATCAAATACCTCCTCAGCAGATCTTGAAATCTTACTTTTACAAAGCAGTTGATTAAAACATGCTTCCAAGGCCAAGGCCCAAGTAAGCAGCTAGCTGCTGTTAAATGTGCGTCTTTTAAGATGCAGTACTTTACATTTTTAAAACAGAACCCAAGTGGTAATTTTAAATTAATTGTTTAAAAGCATGTGAATACTAAAAACTGCTGGCCTGAATAGGAAGCCCTTCAATAACTGTAAAAGAAACTAAAACAGTTACAATTACACTGAAAAGAAATCAAATTGTGCCTTCTGGTGTTATAATCATAGTATGACATCGTTATTCCTTATTTATCACGAAAGAAGCTAATTACAAGTAACTAATTATTTTGAACCAACTACATACAGTTTTACTCCTGACTGAGTTAATTGTGGGGATAATATGTCTTAAGGTGCATTCACACTGAAGAATTAATACAGTTTAACTGTCATGGTTCAATGCTATGGAATTCTTGGAGTTGTAGTTTGGTGAGGCCTCTATGGCAGAGGAGGCTAAAGACTTTGACTCCCATGATTCATAGCACTGAGGCATGGCAGTTAATATGGTGTCAAACTGCATTACCTTTACAGTGTAGATTCACTCTATGTCTTAATACTAGTCATCATGAGGGTCTTTAAAATGCTTAGTTGGTCGTGTGAAGACAACAACAACAACAACAACAACAATAATAAGGGTCTGATTCTGGCAGCCCAAGAACAAGCAATTCGACAATGGTGATCGGCACACTGCGTTCAGTACCTAAAGACCTTGACCTGCATGTGGCTCACAAATGGAACTTTGAAAAAGGAGACTAAGGATCTGATTCTGGCAGCCCAAGAACAAGCCATTCAAACCAATGCCATCAAAGCCAGAATTGAAAAGTTGACAACAGATCCCAAATGTAGACTCTACAAGGAAGCAGATGAAACAATAGACCACATCCTCAGCTGCTGCAAGAAGATAGCGCAGACAGACTATAAGCAGAGGCACAACACCATTGCTCAGTCAATCAGGTCTCTGACTGGCTAAGAAAGAAATTGAGAAACACACATAGAAAACCCTCAACTCCCATCATGCTCCCTGGAGGGAGCACAGAGTCGCCTTCAATGTGTGCACTGCGCAAAGTGCTGCTGGGGAAGTGAGTTCCCATTTGCCTCAAGCAAATGCTGGTGTGGGGGGTGGGCTTTCAAAAGGGATGGAGGAGGCTGCTGGGGAAGAAAGAGGAGGAGGAGCCACAGTTTGCCTAATTTGAGTGCCGTTCAGCCCCATTAGTCCCCATTAGTCAAAAAGATCTGGCTGCTGTGATTTGTATTGGCTAAAGTTTCAGCTGCCCCCCACCAGGCCCATTTCTGGGGATTTGTCAGCTGAATTCTCCAAATCCGGTAGACTAAAATGATATTGTGCACACCCCTACCAGAAACTAATTGGAAGCCAGTGGAGTAACTTTAGGATAGGTGTAATATGCTCATTCCTGGATGTTCCTGTAACCAATCTGGATGATACTTAGATTTAGTTATTTCATTGTTTATTATTTTGAATGCTCATATAGTCAGCTCTCCACATTTGCAGGTTTCTCTTTCACAGATTTCATTATTTGCAATTTTGTAGCTGTTGCTTCAGTAGCTCAATTTCTTCACCCTGTCCCCCCCCCCCCCCATTTTTCTCTTCATCGCCTGTCCCAAGAGATGTAGCAGTTCATCACCTTTTTTTCCTCCTTGGTGCTGTCTTGCTCCAGCTAGATTTTCAAAGATTCTAACTCTTAAAAAGTCATGGAAGAGTACTTCAGTATATGACTATGTCAACAAGATTGCTATATCAGCAAAGATAGAATAATTCAATATGACCTACCATGCAGGAGTGGTTGAGGACATTGATAGATTTAGAAGAAATGGACAAATTGTCTAGTTTGATAAGAGAAAGACCAGTTGAGACATTTCTCAAAGACTAGACAATCCTTATAGGCTTTGTGCAAAATAAATAGATACATAAAATGACTTGGCAACTTTTGATTGTAATGATTAGAAAGAATAGGCTATTGAATAATTGGATTATGCAGAATTTTTTGGCAAAAGGTATGAATATAAAATCTCCAAAAAGGAAGATTGGAAGTCAAATTTTCCTTCTTTTCCTTTTCTTTTACATTCTTTTTTATGTTCTGTATTCTTGAATTTTTGTTTTATAGTTTTTTAGTTTCTATCTATAAAAATGTTATTAAATATAAGGTAAATTGGGCATGGAGTTTACAAACCTGTTGGTTCACTTGTGAAACAGTGGTGGGCTCAAGGGACTTACAAGGATATTTCTGTATCTTCCATAATCTACAACAGGAGGCAAGCACCCAAAGTTCATCTTCAGACTGGATTCTTATTAACAGAAAGAAGAGGGAAATGCTATATGAGCAGTGACAACAGATAGCTTCTGTGACTGTGGAGAGGGGAATCCAGTATAATTTTTAATCTAAATAAGACTGTTCAAGGAGCTATCCAAGGTGCTAATCATCAGTACCTCGGACAGCTACTTTAAAATTTGGAGTTACCTCCAGAATGGATCTACCATCAAAATATATGGACTCCTCTGTTCTTCCCAAACCAAGATAAGGATTATAATTTTGTACTTCCTAAATTTCCAAACAAACTTGACAGCTTAAAAAGCTATCAATATATGTTTAGAAGTGCAGATTTCAAGAGAAATTTTGGTTGAAAAATATGGAATGCATATCAAATTGTAGCAGAAATGGAACTGAATGGATTTAAAAGTGTCCACGTGCAAAAATGGACCAAATAGGTAACAATTTATACACACATTCCTAGCTCTATTACAACCCATGGTTGTAATATTTATTTATTTACTTCATTTATATACCACTTTTCTTGACCCTGGGGGAACTCAAAGCAGTTTCTGACATATTCATATCAAAATTCAATGCCTTACCAAACATGAAAACCTAACATAAAACAACAGTAACATAAAACTGTCAATTAAATCATAAAATGTAACTACATTTAAACATAAAAACAAGGAATTAAAAACATGTTAATATAAACATTAAAATCACATGATCCAAAAGCATGGTCCAGACCATTTCAGTATCAAATAACAATTGCACATAATCCATGTTTGTTTCTTATTCTGCTTACTGGCCAAATGCTTGCTTCCACAGACATGTTTTTGCCTTTTTCTGAAGGCCAAGAGGAAGGGTGCAGGTCTAATTTCATTGAGGAGGGCATTTCATAGATGAGGGGCCACCAGTGAGAAGTGCCCGTCTCTTGTCCCCACCATTTGTGCTTGCAAAGGAGGCCAAACTGAGAGCAGGGCCTTCCCAGATGATCTTAGCCTCTGAGATGGTTCATAGACCTCCATCTATGAACCATTTGAACAGGTAAGCTGGGCTGGAACCATTTAGGGCTTTATAGGCTAAAGCCAGCACTTTGAATTATTCTCGGTAGCAGACTGGCAGCCAGTGGAGCTGGTGTAAGGAGGGTTGTGTGCTCCCTGTACTCTGCTTTGGGGAGCAATCTGGCTGCCACCCATTGGATCATTTGGAGCTTCTGAACAATCTTCAAAGGCAACCTATTGTCCAGGTGCCAGTTTTCAATTCTTGGAAGCTTCTGAAGACTGCACAGACCACCAAAAATCCCATACTCTTGGGAACATAGTTTGTCAAGAAAGATTTAAAAGAAGCCACACTTTCCCAAGTTTTTGATGCCAAAACTGGTGGTTTTATTATTAATGCAAGTGTGTAAATGTCCACTCTCTTTGTCCCATGAAAGGATGAGAGCCTCATATAAGCTTCAAGTTCACTATGGTGTGTTCATGGCTTCATAAAGTGAAGTTTATGTTACCTTTTCAACCAGATCTTTCTTTGTAGACTTTCCAGATTGTTATTATACCTCTGCTTTTAAAAGTAAAGTGTGTAAAACTTCCTTGTTTTAATTCTGTGAACTGCCTGGAGTAAGATAAAACACATGTACTTTAAATAATGTGTCTGGGAGATGTGTGTGCATTGTGCAGACCCGTAGTAAACACACCTGGACTGAAAAACCACATGCAACAAGTTTCAGCTCTCATTTCAAAACAGCCAAGTTAGAACAAACAGCTGAAGAAAGATTGCCTGAGTTTATAATGGCAACAGTAAGTGACCTCTCATTGCGAGGAAAACCAGACAATAACAGTTTAGAGAACAGCTGAAAGCCGTTCCTAATGAATCGAATAAACTTCTCCAGAAGAGGGGAGAGTTAAGAAAGTTAAAAAAACCCCTCTGTTCAAAGAATGAGAGTATTGCACACAACTAAAGTGATGGTAGGAGACTAAAAACCCATAACAACTTTAAAATGCTGGCCTTTCCACATATACACTCGCAGTTGCTTGCTACCCCTCCTCCTTGCTTGTGAGTAACAAAATAGATACTGCTCACTGTTTGAGAAATTATGTATAACAGGTAGCAATTTCAAATCTCAAGACAACAAAGCAATTGGTGTAATGACTTCACACCCCCAACCCACCTACGTGCTCTTGAAATTTGGGAGGTAATGGGATTTGCAGCCTGATCCTGGTCCTGTTTTCTGGGAATTAAGCCCTGCTCTTTCATGTGCACATAGAGCTGCCGCTTAAATCTCAGCCTTTTTATTATTCTGGCACAGGGATAATAATACGAAAAAAAAGTTTTGCTTTAAGAGAAATAATAACTGGATTGGCCTTTCCCCCTCTCTAAGAGCCTCCTTGTATAACTTCTTATTGTTCATTGATTTAAATGCTCACCCCTGCCTTTTCTTGTGTAGCTCAAGATGTTTAAGAGGCCACAAAAAAGACAAATGAAAGAATGAAAGCGAGAAAAGCAATAAGAACCCAACAAAACAATCAGAAGCAGAGGTAAAAATATTAAATTTGAAGGTTTGCAGACCAATTATGGCAAGGCGAAGTGGTGTACTTCTGTTCCTAAAAAGCAAAAGCAAAAGCAATCCAAATAGGAGCAGGTACATGTTGGGCAGGTACATGCTGGGCAGGTTGCAATTACCATTCTATTTTGGTGCAGGACACAACTATATTATTTGATATGCTGCCCTCAGGTGGAGTGAAGAGGGATGCTGTCCCATTCACAAGTGCTGAACTGAATTTCACCTGCACAAGGTCTATGAAATGCAGTATTCACCCCCTCCCCCCCAGTAATACCAACAGGCAGGGGCGGCTCAACCCATTATGCAAAGTAAGCATTTGCAGTATAGTTGATTTTGCCCAGGGGCGCTCTTGAGGCACTCTTGGGGAAAAATAGACCTTGACGTATGCGAGTTGTAGTTATTGGGATGTATAGTTCACCTACAATCAAAGAGCATTCTTAACTCCACCAATGATGGAATTGAACCAAATATGGCACACAGAACTCCCATGATGAACAGAAAATATATATCAGTGATTAGTTTTTTTTGGGGGGGGGGGGCACCAAAATACTGTCTGCTTACCACTGAAAGTTATCTAGGGCCGCCTCTGCAAACAGGACTGGTACCTGCAGTTTCAGCCACTACATCCAACAATGTATGTACTCACTATGAATTTTCTGGGCAATTCTATGGTGTGATTCCACTAGAATTCAATTTGGAATTCCTAGAGAGGATACTTTAGTTATTTTCTGGCTCCTCCAGGTTGTGTCTCTGGCTATTTCCAATGGAAGACATTCCTTTCTATAGGCTTTGCTATTTTCCATGCTTTCTAAACTTACTCCTGGAATTTGTAGTTTGGGGGGGGGGGACCAGCACTCTTTGGCAGAGAAGTCGAAAGACCTTGTAAAATGGCCAAGTTTTATGATTCCGTAGCATTGAGCCAAGCAAGTTAAAGTGGTCTCAAACTTCATTAATTGTACTGTGTAATTGCACCCAAAGTGCCATTAGTAATTAGTTCCATCTTTCAACCAGCACTTGAAAAGGATGCCATAGTGGTAGCACCTCCATCTGAAAATGGAAGAGGATATGCTGCTGTCAGCTCATGTCCCCCCTCAAAGGCAGAAGGTGTGACATCCTGACACACACACACCTTACATCTTCAAAGGAGAAGGGATGCACCTGCCAATTAGAACATAATGACAATATTATTTCATCACCCAGAAGAAGAGGGAGTCAGAAGAAGTTAACAGCTAGAGTTCTTGCCTCCAGTAGAAATTGGCTCTGGACATTTGTAAGTCTCGAGGAGGGACATGAGGAGAAGCAGTACATTCACTATTCTGGTCTGGCTGCCAACTCAGACAAGAATTTCACTGGGGCAAACAGCAGGACTAAGCTTACTTCTCATGCTTGTGGAACAACAGAAATCTAGTGTTGGTGGAACAGAACAAGAATCCCAAGTTCTGAACATAGCTATAGAGAAAGCCTTTGCTTTCAGTTGAGCCTGTTTGGAACTAGAAGAGAGCTTCCAAGGATTGGAGGCAGACAACCGAATTTTCTGCAATTCTCTACAGAAAAATGCTAACCCAAAGGACCACAAGTGAACAAAACTCTACTTCTGTTTTTATAAAGTGGAAAAAACAGTGAATGTGGCATGCAACCTACTTGAAAAGATACATTGCCACTCGCAGATAAACAATTCAGCCTTTTATTTGGCCATATATGGATGTTCGTATATTTGGATGGGATCAAAAGCCACACCACCACACTTTATCTACTTCTGTTGTAGATGATTTCAAGCACCTTATGCACCAAGCCAAATGCAGTTCGTGCTGTGTGTCTTCTGCCTTGGTTTAGCATATTCCTCTCATCTCTCACTTTCCTCAGTTCTATCAAAACAGAAAATTAACAGAGCCCTTGGGGGCCTGTCTTGTCTGATGGGTGAGCAGCCTTTGAGTTAATAAATCTTGGTTAAGATGGAAATCTGGTTAGCATTACTGCCAACACTCCATGTATCATTGAACCACGATGAAAAAACAAGAACTGGGACCAGAATCCTGTTATAAACAAATGCTGATGTAACCAAGATTTATACTAGTGTAAATACTTTTTTGAGTGTTGCATCAGGAAATACCCAGTACAATGATCCTTTGGTATCTGTTAGTTTGATTTCATGGCCCCCGATTGAAACCAAAATCTGTAAATGCTCTGGTTCCATTGTATACAATGGCAGTGTAAAACAACATGATCAGTTTGCCTTTTGGATTTTTCTTTAATATTTTAAAGCAAATGTGGTGAATCCATGAATGATGAATCTCTGGGCATGGAGGTTTTCCTAGGATTTTTGTCTCAAACTATATAGGTGAAAAACTTGGTCTCATAGTCCTAGTTTCTTTTTATGCAGCAATGAGACTCTCTGAGGTTTGAACAACTAGCCAACATTTTCAGCACAGGCTTGATGAGAACAGTATGTTCTTAACTCTTCTTATTTTTTACCATCACCTTTGCAAACTTGAGATAGATTTCCTTCTTCTTCATTCCCTTTCTTACCCTCTTTAGACTATTTTTGATGATTACATTGAGTGAATAAATTGCCTTTTATATTTTCTGTTGAGTTTTGTCTTTAAGAGCCATTTCCTGTTTTCTGGCATACCAAAGAGAATCTGTTCACTTTAATTGGGGTCTCTATAGACTCGTGATCTGCCTTGCCAGACCAGGCTTTCAAAGCTCTCTTACCTATATACGAAAAGAGCTATGAAGCATGTGGTCCTAGCTGAAATTGTTCCACTCAGCCTTTCCAATGGTTAGGCTGTTCCTTGGCAAGAGAGGCTCATACTTCCAGGAGACCTGAGGTTTTCTGACAGAAGGAGCCAGAGATTTTCAAGGCACTATTGTGATTGTGTGGTGTTTGACTAAAGATGGGGATTTTGTGGCCATTTTCAGCTAAGCTCCATGGTCCTGTGAAATTTCAATTTCGAGAGTTCAATTAAGGGCCTCATTTTTTTTAAAAAAAAGTAAAATGGCAAAGTGCTACATTATGATGAACCATTCCTTAACAGAAACAGCCCCTAATGGTAGCCAAAATAAATAGTGTTTGCCCAAAATATTGAAAATATCAAAATGTCTGACTTCTCTCACAAATAAATATGAGCAGCCTTATTCAAAAGACAACTGCATTGCCAAACCTCAAAGGATGGAAAAATATTATCATTATTCCTACTACCCATATGCCTTCATATGTTGAAAAAAGAGAATTTTGAAAAAAATGAAAATGTTTCATTTGTAATGCAACATAGAACTAAAGTTGTAGTAATTACTTATTTCCCCCCCCCCCCCAAAAAAAAGAGAGAGAGAGAGAAAGAGACAAAATGCGAGTTATAACAGTCAAATCTGTGGACAGGTCTTAACAAGCAATTGTTGGCAGGCAAGCGTGTTGTGCATTATTGGGATGTCCTGTGTGCATCAGCAGGAATATGTGCATGCAATGATATCTCTTGATAATTAAGTTTGATATTTGACAATTTACTATCATATATATATATATTTGATGCAGAAAGAACAAACCCCATTTAATTTGTTGTTGTTGTTCATTTGTTCAGTCGTTTCCGACTCTTCGTGACCTCATGGACTAGCCCACGACAGAGCTCCCTGTTGGCCATCACCTCCCCCAGCTCCAGGCATGTAGCCGGGGGGGGGGGACTTGAGGGGCTTCAGCCCTCCCCGAAATTCTCATGGTAGTCCGCGAGAAGGCCTTACTGGTACATTATTTAAACTGTTATATCATTATCTGATTACCATGCCCAATATATCCCATATGCATGGGGGTATTGGGGTAACGATACAAAAAGTTTGCTAGGGTAAAGCCTCTTTCACTTAGACTCAGCCCCCCCGAATCAGACTCACCCCCCCCCCCCGAAATCAAACTCAGCTCCCCCCGAAATAAAATCCTGGCTACGGGCCTGCACAGCTCCTTCAGAGTCAAGACAGTCACTTCAAGGATGCCATCCATCCATCTTGCCCTTGGTCAGCCCCTCTTCCTTTTTCCTTCCATTTTCCCCAGCATCATTGTCTTCTCTAAGCTTTCCTGTCTCCTCATGATGTGGCCAAAGTACTTCAGCTTTGTCTCTAATATTCTTCCTTCCAATGAGCAGTCTGGCTTTATTTCCTGAAGTATGGACTGGTTGGATCTTCTCACAGTCCAGTTTCATTGATATTTTAGTTTGCTTGTCTTATGCAAAAATTGCTCTCCCTGATGTTGTAGTTCCTATTTTAATAACACAACTATTGCAGATTTTTTAAAACATCTTTCTTTACTATAGTGTAGGATGTAGGTACAAATATAGATACATAAAAGAATGCAGATTTGTCACTGCACTTTTCTGTTTGTTCATTTAAAAGAGATAGATCTCCAGGGTGCTGCTGAGTAATTTTTTCTGAAAAGGGAACAATAGGCCAAATAAGTTTGGAAACCTGTTCTCTAGAACATTCCTCTTGCTGGACAATATAGTTATGCCTGCAATACCCCTTGTTTTCTGGGCCCCAAATTAGCTTGCTGCCTCAGAAGGACACACAGTGTTAAAAAATGCTCTAGCCCCTTTGTACATAGAATTTTATATGGTTGCCAACTTATCCTTTCTTTCCAGTGGCAAATTACCTTGGCCAACTAGTAACAGGGGAAACACCATCATCTGTACTCCATTATCTCATCCCCTCCTGGTTAAGTCTGTGATCTCAACAGAGAGGAAAACTATGAAAAGGTGTAAGAAGAGCAAGTTCCAATCTCCCCTTTTTGGACAAAGTCCTGGAACGTGTGGTGGCCTCACAACTCCAGGCATTCTTGGTAGACACAGATTATCTGGATCTGGCACAGTCTGGTTTTAGGCCGGGGCATGGTACTGAGACAGCCTTGGTCGCCTTAGTGGATGATCTGCGTCGGGAGCTCGACAGGGGGAGTGTGTCCCTGTTGGTGCTGCTGGATCTCTCAGCGGCCTTCGATACCATCGACCACGGTATCCTTCTGGGACGCCTTGCAGGAATGGGTCTTGGAGGGACTGTTTTGCAGTGGCTCCGCTCATTCCTTGAGGGATGATCCCAGAAGGTGTTACTGGGTGACACCTGTTCGGCCCCACAACCGTTGTTGTGTGGAGTCCCACAGTGTTCAATTCTGTCTCCCATGTTATTTAACATCTACATGAAGCCGCTGGGGGAGATCGTTCGGAGTTTCGGAATGAGGTATTATTTCTATGCGGATGATGTCCAAATCTGTCACTCCTTCCCACCTGTCACCAAGGAGGCTACCAAGGCCTTGAACCGGTGCTTGGCTGCTGTGTCGGACTGGATGAGAGCTAAAAAATTGAAATTGAATCCAGACAAGACAGAGGTCCTACTGGTCAGTCGTAAGGCCGAACAGGGCATAGGGTTACAGCCTGTGTTAGACGGGGTTACACTCCCCCTGAAGACACAGGTTCGCAGTTTGGGAGTGATCCTGGACTCATCGCTGAGCCTGGAACCCCAGGTCTCGGCGATGGCCGGGAGAGCTTTTGCACAGTTAAAACTTGTGCGCCAGCTGCGCCCGTACCTTGGGAAGTCGGACTTGGCCACGGTGGTCCACGCTCTTGTTACATCCCGATTGGATTACTGCAACACACTCTACGTGGGGTTGCCTTTGAAGACTGCTCGGAAACTCCAACTGGTCCAGCGAGAGGCAGCCAGATTGCTCACTGGAGCGTCATACAGGGAGCACACCACCCCCCTGTTGTGTCAGCTCCACTGGCTGCCGATCCAATTCCGAGCACAATTCAAAGTGCTGGTTTTGACCTACAAAACCCTATACGGTTCCGGCCCAGTGTATCTGTCCGAACGGATCTCCCTCTACGTCCCACCTCGGAACCTAAGATCCTCTGGGGAGGCCCTGCTCTCGACCCCGCCTCTATCACAAGTGAGATTGGCGGGGACGAGGAGCAGGGCCTTCTCGGTGGTGGCCCCCCGCCTGTGGAATTCACTCCCCGGGGAGATTAGATCGGCAACGTCCCTTCTTTCATTTAGGAAAAAGTTGAAAACCTGGATATGGGACCAGGCATTTGGACATTCTGGCAGTTAAAGAAAGATTTGATGACGAGCTGGAATTTGTCGAGACGGAATGGATTTACGGAACTCCGAACGCTGAGCTCAGGATTAGCCTACTACTGTTTATTGCACTGTTTTGTATTGATGATTTAATTTAATTTGTAACTGTTTTAATTGCTTTTATATATGTATGTATATGTGATAAAGGCATCAAATTGTGCCTTCCTCTGTAAGCCGCCCTGAGTCCCCCCTTGGGGGTGAGAAGGGCGGGGTAAAAGTGACGGAAATAAATAAATAAATAAATAAATTGTGCAAAGTGGGTGGCCAGACCTTGAATAATCTATGTTGCTATCCCCATCACATGCGGCATTCGGGTGCCTGGTGCCACATGCAAAGCTTCCTGGTCTCTGACCATGGAGGACATCAAAAGCGTACAATTTCTTATAGAGACTTTTTCCACACTTGTCCATGTACACATTTTAAATACACTCTGCTTTCCAACGATATTGTTCTACTAGACTATGTTTCTCACTTTGCTTCCGATAAAGAACATTTCTGGATGCTACTTTTTATCCAACATTATTGTCAAACTATTTTATTTGTCCATTGAAATAGGCCTTCTTTTTAGTTCCACATAATTCTAATCTGATTCTACCACTTAAATATCTCAGGAAAATTATTTTTATTCAGTGGTGTTCAAGGTGTTTGTTTGCCTCGTTTTATTATTAATATACATGTAACTGCAGGGGACTGAGGGAGAATGAGGGGAAAAAAGCCTGGACTGATTCATAAAGTAGATACTCTGCTAGAAATCCCACGCTACAGTCTGCATTTTCATAATTCTAAATAGAGTGTTTATTTATTGAAATTTGTAACCCACTGAGGGCACATTAATCTCTGGAGGAAGGATGGAGTGGGGGCTGGAGAGAGTTGGGGTTTGAAAAACGACAACACGCAGTGGTCTGCAGATAAGGGAACGCTGATTAAAAGCACACTCAGTAGAACACTTGGGTGATAAAACTGAATGCCCCATGGAAACACCTCCTCCGAGGAGTGAAATCTTCACAGAATTACTCCACTTTTGATCTTTTTCCTATCTTGGGGCATGTCTTACATGGGACAGGGGTGTATTTATAGGGAAGGGACAAAATTAGGGCATTGTGCTTAATAAGAATTCTGCTTTTCCCTCCACAAAATTATTCTCCATTCCTTAAATTGCAAAGAGTGAGGCTATCAAAACTGCTAAATTTACACCCTTTATATTTACTGTTTGCATTTGTTGCAAAGGTAACTTTGCCTACTCTTTTTCTTTGGATGCTTAAACTATATTGTCAAATGCTGAACTGAAGTTTGATGTTACTACAATCCCAAGACCTCATCACATGGCCCTTTCGGGTAGTGCTGTTTCACTGGCAATCACCTGTGAAAGGGAAGGCATGATGGGGCAGCTTGTGGAGGAAACCTGTCCCCAACAGATGGGAGAAAGGGTGGCAATGCACGTTGCCCTACTGCCCTTTCCCCATCATATGGGGAAAAGGGGAGGAAAGTGTGGGTAGCTCCGCTAGAGCTTCCAAAACACATACTTTCCAGACCTTCCAGCACTTCCCCTTCATTTTGGGATGAATGTGGACAGATGATGCTCGGCAGTGCCCATCCAGGCCCAGCCAAAAGTGGCAAAGAAGGCCATTTTAGCCCCAAGTGAAGAGATCCCTAGGTATTTGGAGACTGAAAGTAAATGTCATGGGGAGGGAGCTGGAATTCTTGTTTGGGAAGGCAAAGACCTCATTTTGCATGGATAGCTACAATTTTGTATGAAGCATCCACAATATGTCTGAATTGCTACCTGTATTGGCCATAGGTCTGAACAACAATAGTGAGAAATACAGATGCCATTTGTGGTAGTGTGTAAAGTAATCCCTTGCTGAACTTCGCATGCCAAGAACTATAGATGCTCAAGCCCCATTATATACAATGGCATCATAAAATCATGTTCCTTACATAAAATGGCAGAATCATTTGATTTTTAATATCTTTGGATTATCAAGTTGTGTATGATTGAATTAATGGATTCAGAAACTGAATATGGAGGGCTGACTCTATTCTATTTGTGACCAGCTTAAAAAATTCTAGCCACAGAACCACGTCTTCTTGGGTGGTGTCTAATTGTTCATCTCTGTGTTTAGTGTGCCAGTTGATTTATTGGGATAGCTAAAATAGCCATTGCACGTTCCCCATTGTGCAGTGAGAAAATAATCAGCACTGAGAAACTATTGCATAACTCTGTATAGGCAGTCACTAAGCTACAAGCATCTGACTTACAAATGACTCATAGTTAAGAACGAGGGCAAGACAACAGGAAGTGAGAGAAATATATTCCTCAGAAAGGAAATTCACTTTTGAAAGAGTTATCACGGGGAAAAGGTGTTTCCACTGAAGCTTTCTCACCAATCCTCGTTTCTACAACAAGCCAAAATTTTCAAAATCCAATTATCACAGGGACAGAAAGTGAGATGAAATCTTCTGAACAGGGGCACAGACAGCAAAACAAACACCACAGGGGTGTTAACCCTTCCCTATTCTATCCAAAGCTATGTGCGTGTGCGTGTGCGTGTGCACACATGTGTGTGTGCGTGCATGTGTGTACATGTGTGCATGTGTCTGGAGTTGCACTCAAAAATCTGTTCTGACTTACAAACTAATTCAGTTTAAGAACAAACCTACAGAACCTATCTTATTCATAACTTGGGGACTGCCTGTACTTGTAGATTTACACTAAGCAAGCATGATGTAGGATCTCAGCCTTGTATTATGTACTGAATAGGATATCAAGTTCTATTGACAGTAAAGTAGATAGTCTTTTAAATACAGAAGATCAAACGATCACATCATTGTCAAAGTGTCATCACATGCTGTCAGATGTCGACACTCTTGCAAGCAAAATATTGGAGGCCAGGTATCAAATACTGTCAAACCATAATATTGCATATAAAATATTAAATACAATGAGATATCAAAAGTTGACTGAATTTCCGATAGGATATTTTGCAGATATTTGCCATCAAATGTCATTCGTGAGTAGAGGAGGCATAGGAATGAATTTGGGACAACGCTACTGTTAACATACCCCACTGGTAACTCTATTGGATTTCTATTCCTTAACATCACAATCGGTCAACAGCCTAAAGGCCGATCTACATGGTCATCTATAAACCAGCCTAGTTCAGAGTATTACTGATTTGGACTGGATTCCATGGGGTTGTTTACACCTTCCACCTTATTGCAGCTTTGGAGAAACTTTGGGAGCATTCTCTAACTTCTCCTAATGCCAAGTAATACTGGATTAACTGGTTTAATCCTACACTATGAGCCAAAAGTTCCAGGACATTGTATGGGCACTAGGAGCAACTTCTTGTCTTTTCTTTAAAATTGTCAGAAGGCCCAGGAAAGGAGTAGCCCCAGGCCTTACCTTGGCCATTAGTTAGGTCCACTCTCTGCACTTTACTCATTCCCCAGCCTATATTACTACCGCACGAGCCCTGACCAGCCCTTTCAAACTGTCTAGGCCCACTTGTAAGTTGGGCCATTGGTAACTTTTTGCACAATGGAATAATGTTGGAATCAATTTTTTAATGTATAGGATTGTGTTGACAGGTTATGACTATATCTTAAATCTTAAAGCCAACCTTAAAAACTCTGGCATAGACACTGAGAACTGGGAGGCCCTGGCCCTTGAGCGCTCCAGCTGGAGGTCAGCTGTGACCAGCAGTGCTGCAGAATTCGAGGAGGCACGAGTGGAGGGTGAAAGAGAGAAACGTGCCAGGAGGAAAGCGCGTCAAGCCAACCCCGACCGGGACCGCCTTCCACCTGGAAACCAATGCCCTCACTGCGGAAGAAGATGCAGAGCAAGAATAGGGCTCCACAGCCACATGCGGACCCACAAGGAAACCCATGATGGAAGACCATCTTACTCGTCCAACGAGGGATCGCCTAAGTAAGTAAGTAAGTAAGTATATCTTAAATGGCTACTCTGTATGTTTTGTGTTTGCTTTGTGAAAACCGTCCTGAGTCCCCTAGGGGAGAAAGAGTGGTATATACATAAATAAAGTTTTAATTTTATTATTGTTGTTGTTGTTGTTGTTGTTGTTGTTGTTGTCGTCGTCTTGTCAGCTGTTCATGCCCCACCTTCTGATCTGTTTCAATCTACTTTCCGTCTTCTCTAAGATGAGTTGGATGCAACCATTGCTTCTGTCTAGGCATGTTTAAATCCTTTCTCCCCAGTTTATTTCCAATAAGATATTTCCATAATTTGCAAGAAAAATTGCAGGAAAAATGGAAAAGAAATTGAATGAATGAAGAAGCTGAAAATGCCAAAATCACCTATCCAAGGAGAAAGCTCTGAGTGTTTAACACTTATGGTTCTGCATTTGAATCCCTGATTATTTAATCACAAATAAGGGTGAGCAGCCACCTATTTATTTTACTGGAAAAGCTCTTTGTTTTTAACACTGACTCTGAAGGGAGGTACAACATACAGTTGTCTATGCTATGAATAGTTGCAGTTCCTGAAACTGGCCAGTACAAGCAGTGCAACTTGCTTCAGTTAATTTTTGAAGATTCTTTTAAAAATGCAGGCATCCTCATATTTTGGACAGAATGAATGTGAGGCTTGGAAAAAATTGAAATGTGAAGATACTGAAACTGACCTGTTTTACTATCGCTACTTTTTGCATATGTAGTGTTTCTGGAACAAGACACAAAAACAAATATACTCATCAGAGTAACGGCACCAAGGTTTCTGTTAGCATTGTTTTTCCATGGTAAACATAATGCTTCTAACTTTTCGTAATGCACTTGTCAATTCAACGCTAAACGGCAGAGTCTAACATATGGACCAGTCTCAGGAGATAACCCTGGTATGCCTAATTAGCATGATTTGTCACCATGTACGTTTCAGACTGTACAGTTTAATTAAAACAGGTAATGGCGATGGGGCAATATATTTTAATCAGTGAAATATGTCTGCTTTGGAAAGCAGAAGGAATGTTTTTGGAATTTGGATGATGTAGCTAGTTAAAGTACGCCTTCACACAAAAGCTTCCTATGATCGTAGTGTAGACGTTTGTCAAAAGCTGGAAAACTGAAGTCCTGGGTGGTTGAGAATAAGGTATGTTTGAAACTGAGCTTTCCAAAATTTAGGATTATTCTTTTTAAAGACTTCTGCAGTGTTATTGGCAAAGATATATTCTTGGATTGAGAGCATTATTATGAAAAATGAATACACGGCAAGTTCCCATGCTATTCCAAGTGTGCTGGGACCTTCTGGCTGAAATTATGTGTGCTTTTACAATTCACAATTATAATACCCTGACACTGTTTTTATTGCCATGGCTGTTGTTTATTCATTCAGTCGCTTCTGCCTCTTTGTGACTTCATGGACCAGCCCATGCCAGAGCTCCCTGTTGGCCATGGCAACCCCCAGATGCTTCAAGGTCAAACCAGTCACTTCAAGGATACAATCACTTCAAGGATACAATCCAGTCACTTCAAGGATACAATCCATATTGTCCTTGGTTGGTCCCTCTTCCTTTTTCCTTCCATTTTCCCCAGCATCATTATCTTCTCCAAGCTTTCCTGCCTTCCCATTATGTGGCCAACATACTTCATCTTTACCTCTAATATCCTTCCCTCCTGTGAGAGGTCAGGCATTATTTCCTGGAGTATGGACTGCTTTCATCTTCTTGCAGTCCAAGGCAAGGAGCCATGGCTGAGTCCTATGGATTTCTGTGATATGGTTTGGAGGGTCACAATTATTGTCTGGTTGAGAATTCTAAAATACCTCAGTCTCCTTCACATCACACAATGTTAATGCTATGATTCCACCTTAACAGCCATGACAACATCCTATGGAATTCTGGGATTTGCAGTTTAGGCACAAATAGTCAGAGAGCTCTTGTATCTCACCAGAATACAAACCTCAGAACTCCTTAAGATGCTTTGATGGCAGTTAAGTGGGATCACAGTACTGTAACTGTGTAGTATGAAAGGGTCCCTGGAAATAATAAAACTGAAAGAAAAGTTTCATGAACCAAATCCAATAGGTACAGCTATTTGTAATGAGAAAATCAACATATCTTTCTGATAGGTGCTATAGAAAAGTTTGCTTGATATGCAAAGAGATGACCATAGAATCATAGAATAATGGAGTTGGAAGAGACCACATGAACCACCCAGTCCAATCCACTACTGTGCAGAAAAAGCACAATCAAATGATGACCCAAATCCCAACTTAATTTGATGGAATACATAGGAATTCAAATCCTGAACTTTTTAAAAGTCACACATTAAGCATTAAGTTAAAAATATGCATCTGAATGGAGATTTCCTCTACATTCAGGTTATTTTCTTTACAATCATACTATTCCCACCCCAAATATGTGTGAATTTTGATAAAACCTTATTGGAAATGAACTGAACTGAAATTGTCACTCAATCCTAGATGAGACAGACCTTTTCACTACTTCTAATCTTGGTTTTGAAATGTTGGTGCATCACATGCTATACACAACAGCCACATTGTATGGGGTTGCTTTGGATGCACACACAAACAGACAGAAGAAGAGCGAGAGAGAAACCAAAACCACAAGCCCTTCTTTCCTGCCCTGAGATGTGATTCTTCCCTGTACTACTTTGCTCTCTTTCCACCCAGCAGTAAATTCCAGGCCCAAGGCATTTTCCTTTAGCTCCAGAGTCACAACTGCTCTGATAGCTACCCATGATGTGTGAAGTATAAATGCTTAGATAGTTGCCTCAGATAGGAGTTCTATTACGGAAGTTCAGTCTATCTATCTGCAGACTAAATTGTGCTTTGGCAGGGGGAGGATGGAGTGCTCGAGCTAACACTGTCGATCTTTTCTTCCAGTCTCTAATGCCTCGGATGTGATATTTACTGTTGTTCAGATTTTTCTCGTCCTTCTGTTTCACCAAATAAAGCCTGGGAAATGGACTACGCAGTTGGCACCCTGTATTTATTATATCCTGCCTCCATAGCAGGGAAGGCTGAAGCTCTGAGCCGTATGAGTAGTTTAATAAAACCACAGATAGGGTTGGCATTGAAGTACTATGAAAAGTTGATTTAAATCATTTATTGTTCTTTTTTTTAAAAAAAAACCCCATCATTATTTATCTGTTAGATGAATTTTTTGCCATTATTTTATTTGATTTCATTGTCCCCATTCATTTTATTATTCAGTGGGAGACCTACCTGAACCTTTGCTGTCAGAAATTCATCCAACTGGCATAAAATTTTCAGGCATTTTATTGTCTTTCTGAGGAAATGTACCTGCAAAAATTTCAGATAGACTGGGGAAAGTTATTTCCCCTCAAATTTCAAAATCTGGGCAGAGTCACAGAGGTCCTAACATTAAGAAAAATCCCAATTCAAAGTGCTAATCACTAAGTAAAGGTAAAGGTTTCCCCTGATATTAAGTCTAGTTGTGTCTGACTCTGGGGTGTGGTGCTCATCTCCATTTCTAAGCTAATGAGCCAGTGTTGTCCATAGATGCCTCCAATGTCATGTGGCCAGCATGACTGCATGGAGTGCCATTACCTTCCCACCAAAGCGGTACCTATTGATCTAATCACATTTGCATGTTTTCAAATTGCTAGGTTGGCAGAAGCTGGGTCTTACAGTGGGAGCTTACCTCACTCCTTGGATTCATACTGCCAACCTTTTGGTCAGGAAGTTCAGCAGCTCAGTGGTTTAACCAGCTGTGCAAACTAATCACTATCTGTGATGAAATGCAAAAGCTAGAATGAACTGGATTTAAAATATCTCAGTGAACTATAAGAGGGAGGTACCGATATTTCAACAAAGACAATTGAAGAAAGGAAATGCCCATTGCTCATGCTCAAAAGAAAATGATCTCATTTAAATGAACAACCATTTTTGTTACCGCCTTTTTGAAGCTTCCCCATATCTTCTCCTTGCCATTGTGATTGCAAGGTTCTGTGTAGGAAAAAAAATCTACAAGACCATCAACCACTTCCGAAGCTGGGAACTAAAGAGCTACAAAAGGACAGAGGAAGCTTGTTTGTTTACTCTTGTAGAGACTAGGACATGGAAAGTGGGTTCAAACTACAGGAAAAGAGATTCCACTCAAGTATTAGGAAGAGCCTTCTGATACTAATGTCTGTTGGACAGTGGAATATGATGCCGGGGAGCGTCACAGAGCCTCTTTCTCTGGAAGCTGGATGTCCATTTGTAGGAAATGCTTAGATTGTGTGTTCTTGAATGGCAGAAGGTTGGACTGGATAGCCACCATTGTCTCTTTCAGCAATATGGGTATATGATTCGATGAAATAAAGAAGTTACTTGCAGTTAGCTAGCTGGGGGCAACCAGGATGTAGGGTTGTAGAGTTGGAAAGTGCTACAAGAATCACTGGTCTAGCAACCTGCAATACACAATTAAAGCATTCTTCAAAGATGTCCACCCAGACTCTGTTTAAAAATCACTTAAGATAGATGATCCAAAATTTCTTCCTGAATGTTTAGGTGGAATCTCATTCTTGGAAATTTGAATCCATTGGTTTGTGTTCTTGTATCTGGAACTGCGGAAAACAAACTTGCTCCTTCTTTTTCATCTTCAGACATGTAAATATAGGTATCATGCAACTGAGTTACATTTCAAAAGCCATATAATGAACAACAGTGAGGTTGCTTTGTTGATGTGAGTTTTTAATTACTTTTAAAAGTTATTAGACTACTGAGAGGCAGGTCAACAGAAATTGTCCCATATTTTATCCCATTCCCTTATGAATCTCTCTAAAAATAAACAATAGAAAAGCAGCAAGCATTGCAACAAGAAACATCACAAATGACTGTTTCAGCATTGTAATGGCAATGGGATACTTTCAAATAGTAGAATTACATTTTAAAAAGCATTCTCCCAAGTTATTACCAGTTTTGCTTACATGTATTTGAAATTAATACCACACCATCTATAGTCATCATTTCCAGAAAGCATGGATGATGGGCCTTATAGTCACATGAGGAGGGCACTATAGGAGTATAGTGTCTAGATCCAGGGAAGTCAAGCTACCCCTTTAGTCCACCTTGGTCAGACCACATCTGGTATACTGTGTCCAATTCTGAGCACCACAATTGAAGGGAGATGCCAACAAGCTGGAATTATCCAGAGGAGGGTGGCTAAAATGATCAAAGACTTGAAGAACAAGACCTATGAGCATGTTTAGCCTTCAGAAGAGATGGCTGAGAGAAGACATGATAGCCATGTATAAATATGTGAGGGGAAGTCATAGGGAGGAGGGTGCAGGCTTGTTTTCTGCTGCCCTGGAGTCTAGGACATGGAACAATGGCTTCAAACTACAGGGAAGGAGATTCTTGAACATTAGGAAGAACTTCCTGACTATAAGATCTGTTCAGCAGTGGATCTCTCTGCCCCGGAGTGTGGTGGATGCTCCTTCTTTGGATGTATTTAAACAGAGGCTGGATGGCCATCTGTCAGGAGTGCTTTGAATGGAATTTTCCTGCTTCTTGCCAGGGGGTTGGACTAGATGGCCTACGAGGTCTCTTCCAACTCAATGATTCAATTACTCTATCTATTATTTTATTATTACAGTGTCATCCTCCCATGTCTGGTTCTTTCTCTCCTCCTTGTCCTGCTGCAACCTCCATCTGACATCTTTTTATTGTTAGAGGGCAGTTGGAACTCAATTGACTCTAAATTAGTAACAAATTAATACATGGCATTTGGAACTTATTTTGGAACAGAGGCCTTTGCCTCTGTAATAGCTGCAAATGAAATTGATGTGCCTTGTTCATTTGAGGCATTCATTCATTACAGAATTAATGTTCATCCTATGGGAAAAAGCCCTTCATCTTGCACATTTTGCTCCATGTGACCTATCAACATGTAATGTCTTGAGAACCCAGAGTTAAATCTCCATTTAAAAAAACAGTCCCCATTCAAACAAGCAATGTATCCAAGAAAGGGTGAATGGATAATATGGACTGGTCTTAAATCACAGGGTTGAATATGACAGGAGGTCATGTCAGATATGGGCCAATGTGCAGATCCATATCACACAGATTGCACATTGGTCAATATGCAGTTCCAAGTCATACTGACCACACATTGGACAATGCACAGGTCTGTGTCCTCTCCCTGCTCTCATAGCTATCAAGTCCCAGCAGAATGTGCTGCCATTGCTGCAAACTGGTGGTGAGAGCAGGTAACTTAGACTACTATTTCTTTATTCGGACACATTTGTAAGGAAAAATAAATGATAGTATGTTCACAGGTGAAGTGTATGTTCCTTTCCCTTGTTTTCAGAGTGGACCAGTTGCTTTTGCGTCATCTAACTTTCATTTCCCCGAAAGCTAGCAGCGGACCCTTGTGGTGCTTGGCAGTTGCTGAAGGGAAGGTTTGGGATAGGGTGTCTTGTGGTTCATATCAAAAAATGTACTCTTGCATGACTTCCTCCTTTATACACATGTCACCAACAGGATGCAACTCATTATTAGGCTTGTGCATTTCGGGCAAATCGCTATCAATTTCTGCTTACCAGAACAGAAACTGTAAGCCCCCCATATCCATTATCTTGTGCCTCCCGAAAATGGGTCCGCTGCCGAATGCGTATTTTTGTTCCACATCTGAAAAAGCGGCTCTTTGGTGGCAATGGGAAATTTGTGAGGCTCCCCTTTCCCCTGGGAACCTTTCCTTTCTTTCCTTCAAGGGAGCCTGGGTGTCAGCAATGGGGTTAAGAAAGCATCCTATCTAGCCCATTAAGGGGGGGGGGGATGACTTCCCATAGGCTCCCCTTCCATATCCTTCATTAAGACTTGGATTTTAAAAAAGCATCAGGGTTAAAGTACCACTCTTTCTGGATCCTTTACCTTTTGTTTGTAGAGGAGACTGGGTTTAATGCTTTTAAAGCTGTTTCTACTCTAGAGGAAAGGCAAGCGCATGAGCTTTCTCTCCCCAGCAGCATTCCATGCAGTTTTAAGCATTTTAAGGAGGCCCAAGGAAGGAAAAATGATGACCTGGAGCTTAATGGAGCTATCCTCCCTGGACTTCCTTAAAAATCCCCTCTGTTTCTCTACTGCCTGCAATCTCCTTCTTCTTGGGGTTTTGCTTCATTAAAGCTGTTTCTACTTTCTACTCTAGAAAAGAGGTAGGATTCTGTTTTTGTTTACTGGGATTACTATTAATTATTATTATTATTATTATTATTATTATTATTATTATTATCTTTTAGAAGTATTTTCTGAAGGAGAGGACGGGAAGGAGAAAAAGAAGCTATAAGGTTGTAAATCCCCAAAAATCAGGAAAATCAAGGAAAATCAAAAAGATTCAATGTGATGCCGAATAAGGGAGGAGGAGCTGTGATTGGCTGCCACGTGGTCCCTTTTTGAATTGGAATCCGTAATGGCTGGGCCCTTGCTGTTATGGGCACCAGAACAAAATGGAGAAGCTGGATTGGTCAAAGGGAATGGCTAAAAACAGTTCCAGGCTCAAGCCTACTCATTTTTATATATGCTGGATGTTGCTAAACACAAGCAGACAGCTCTCTTACTCTGCCATGCTGCATAACATCTTGGAGATGGAAGAGACCACAAGACCTATTCCTGCCATGCAAGAACACAGAATCAAAGCACTCTCAATAGATGGAACTTAGTCTCTAAAACCTCAGAGAAGAAGACTCTGTCACCCAACAAGGCAGAGTATTCCACTGTCAAACAGCTTTTACTGTCAGGAAGTTCTTCCTAATGTTTATGTGGAATCTCTTCTCCTGCAATTTGAAGCCATTTCTTTGTGTTGTATAGCACATCTACACTAGCCCTATCTTTGGGGCTGATCTGGTGTGCTCAAGAGCATATAAGCTTCAAAAACAGTCCACACAGGAACCTCCCTAGACACCATCTGTCCCCCATTGTCTCTAAGTCAAGGAAAAGCCTGAATTTGGAGCCAGAATTCAGACTTGGTCCTGGCTTTCGGCAATGTGGGCAAACCAATATTAAGGTGCCCTTGCATTACCACAGATCAGTCCTGTCTGGTGAGTGACTGATTCTAATCTACACCAATATAAATGAACGATGTAGATGGGGTCTTAGTGCCTAGAGTGGCAGAAAACAAGTCTGCTCCATCTTCAGTATGACTATGTGGGATTTACATGTTCCACATAGTGTATATAGAATAAGGGTATTGCTGATTAGAAGTTTTGGTAATCTAGGAAGAGAAAATAGCAGATATGAGGCTACAAAGGTGGTAAAATGAAGGTGCTGAGGATCATTTCATGGGGGAGGATTTTGTATTTTCAGTGGCAATGCCCTAATTTTGCCTCCCTTTAGATACCTCCTGGTGAGAACTAGGCCCCATGCCCAAGCCTTAAGTATGAAGATGGGGACTCATTGCTTTGTCCTCCACACGCCTCGCTCTGACACAATTACTAATCTAGCATTTGAAACATTAGGTCCCATTTTTTGTGTGCTTCAGAGCTGCAAGATGGGCCATGCCCACCCTGTTGAGAAGGTCACTTTTAATTTAGTTTTTAAAGAGTTGACTTTCAAAGCCTAACAACGTGTCACAGTTAATGGCGTGCTTGTGTCTTAACATCCTTTCTTGCTGTAATAGGCAGAAAGAGAAAGAGAGAAAGAGAGAGAGAGGAATAGAGATTTGCCGAGATCAGATGGGACCAGCAATAATAGCAAATAAAAATCCAAATTAAGGGAAAAGAGCAAGTAAATAAATTTTTAATCATATGAAATTTAATACTTATGTTAAGGCAAAGAATATTAAAAGTCATTTTATATAGAGTGAATTTATATTGGAGCTGATTTTTTAAAAGTTGTGCCGCTTTGAGTGATATGATAATCATCCGCGTCCTTCCCCCCCCCATTCCTTCAGCAGTACATGGGGATTGAAATTTATATATGCAATAACTAGCAAAGAATCATAAAGGATCAAACCAGAGAAATCTGTCTCACTCCATTTTTTCCTGTCACTCCCATAGTGATTTTAATATTTTTCCGAAGTCTCCCTGCATTTCCCAGATACTAACACTGTTTTCAAATACAGTTGCTTCAAAAATAAACGCTAAATGCTTCATACTTCATGGTAAAGCACAATGCTGTCTGGGTCCTTGGTTGAAAAATGTTTTTATAAAAGCAAGTCAGATGTAAACTTAATGGAACTGCTTCTTTTGGGGGGCAAGCAGTGATTCCCAAGTTTTAACTATTTCACGGAGCAGTGACTGAGCAAGGAATTAGGACTAGAGAATAAGGATAGAAAGAATGCTCTAAAATATTCAAGAAATGGTCAAAGCATGTTTTATGAGTGTCACAAAACTGACAGGAAGAATTGGACTGACTAGCATCTTTGCAGTTCAGGACTTGTTCTGTGTAGAATTTTCTAGTGGTTGTCTGCACAAGAAAAAAAAAAGCATTTTCTGTGCAGAAAACAACCTTTTTCGACAGAAATATTACTTTTGCTGTTATTTGGGACTTTGCACCTCATTTACATGGGAAAATGTTTTAAGACAAAAAATACCCACCCAACCGTAAAGTGCTCAAACCAGAATTTGGAAAGGAAGGGCACATCCAGACAGCCCCTTTATTGAGGAAACTCATGCAATAAAAAAGGCGGCTCTCCAGATGATGTCCTGGACAAACCTGAATTAATCTGCCACAAACCAGGAAAACCCTTTGCCATTGTGGGCTGAGTTTAGGATGCTCATTGACTGTTGGTGAATGATAAATCTGAGCAACTACAACTCTCAAATGTCAAGGTCTATTTTCCCCAAACTCCATCAGTGTTCTTATTTAGGCATATTGAGTATTAGTGCCAAGTTTCATCCAATCCATCATTATTTGATTCCATAGTGATCTCTGGATGTAGATGAACTACACCTCCAAAACTCAAGGTCAATGCCCACCAAATCCTTCCAGTATTTTCTGTTGGTCATGGGAGTTCTGTGTGCTAAGTTTGGTTCAATTTCATCATAGGGGAAGTCCAGTATGCTCTTTGATTGTAGGTTAACTATAAATCCCACCAACTACAACTCCCAAATGACAAAATCAATTCCTCCAACTCCACCAGTATTCAAATATGGGTGTATCAGGTATTTGTGCCAAATTTGGTCCAGTGTATGAAAATACATCCTGCATATCTGATATTTACATTGCAATTCATAACAGTAGCAAAATTACAGTTTTGAAGTAACAACTAAAATAATTTTATGGTTGGGGGTCACCACATCATGAGGAATATTAAGGGGTGCGGCATTAGGAAGGTTGAGAAACACTGCTCTGTAGGATTCTGGTTCATCATTATTTACTGGATTTGGGCCTATCTTTCCTTCTACTGTTAGTATATCTGATGCCATAGCAAATGAGGAAGTAGGGAGTTTGCAAAGTTGGTGAAGTGCATTTCTTAAAACAGAATGTTCATTGTCAAAAAAGGCTTTTTGCTACAAACAAGGGGGGGGGGGACCCAACAACTTGAGATCCATTTAAGAATAACATTAAGATAGTAAGATAGGGAAACCAGATATTTCTTCTACATTTCTAAATATATTTATTCAGCCAAGAAACTGGAGTGCAATTCTGTTTCATGACAGAAGCTTTCTTTGACCAATACAAAGCACACATTATTGTAATGTCTGCTGATATTATTCAATGATCATGTTCACTAATCTTTGTGTATATGCTTACAATGTCAGAAGAAGTAGCACTTCACTATTGAGGAGTATTTATTCATCAGTCGTTATTTGTTAGTTTTTAAACATATATCTGGGTATTTTCCTCCTTGCTTTATCTTCATAAAAGGTGAGACTAGGGGGAAAATCACAAAGAGAGTTTGCCTCTCTATTTTATTGAACTGAAAGACTAGAACCTGAAGCCCATTTTTAATATAACTTTATAATCTTATATTCTACTTTAGCTTCCATGGTTACATTCTATGAGAACATGGAATTTTCAGTTTAGGGTGAAGTTCTTGTGATTTTCAGTCAAAAAAAGCTTTAGTTCTTCACCAAAAAACAAAACTCAGGATTCCATAGTATATTCTCTTAGTGCTTAAGACACCATAATTGATTGATTGATTGACTGACAACATTTCTACCCCACCTTTCTCACCCCGGAGGGGACTCAAGGCGGCTTTACACACAGGCAACAATTTGATGTGCTAAAACACAATGTACACTTAAATAAATATTAAAACAGAATCTAAAAGTACATTAAAACAATGTAAACGTTTAAAAACAATCCATTCAGAGTTAAACATGTAATCCACGAGCATAATCTGAGCCATTCCAATGGTCATTGCGCATTGTACCAAGTTTATCTATTGCACAAGTTCTCTAAAGGCTTGGCCACAAAGCCATGTTTTCACTCTCTTGCAGAAGGTCAGAAGAGAGGGGTCTGATCTAACATCACCGGGGAAGAAGCCCCACAGCTGAGGGGCCATCACTGAGAAGGCCCTGTTTCTCATCTCCAACAATTGTGCCTGTGAGGGAGGCGGGACCAAGAGCAGGGCCTCCCCAGATGATCTTAAATTCTGTGCTGTAGTGTAATTGTGTAGTTTAAATGAGCCCCTGGGTATCTCAAGGTCAAATCTTCTATTCTAGCCATTACACCACACATGATTCTCATTCTGATAAAGTTAATTTTTTTGGTCAAAAGAGTCACATATGTAATTCCTGGGAAAGAATTGCTGTTAGCTGATTTCTGTATTGTTTATTCACAACAATAATTAAATGTACATATAGAGGCATTTCATTTTGAGTAAGAGCTTAGAAAATGTTAGTTTTCGTACTCCAACTTCCAAACTTGACAGAATGCAAGGGCTTCTGAGAGTTAAAGTCCCTAAGATAACATATCTAAGCTTAGATCTGTGACCTTACTTTTTATGAAGAAAGTAATTGCATGATTTATGTAAGGGCCCTAGCTTTTTATGTGCGTATGTCTGGTCCTAGGACATGCTCAAGAGTTCAGATCTTGATTTTGAAGGGCAAAAATCCAGAGAAAGATAGCTCCAAAATGACTCTAGATTACCCAAACTGCTACAATTGTCACACACCAAGGCTGAAAGCACAACTTTGAACCCACAAACACTCCAAAGCTTTTTAGCAACTAAACAGTTCATTTAATAAATGTAAGCAGTATCGAAAAAGGTGAAACAGGCAAGTAAAAGATTATGTAAGAAAGTCTAAAAACAATCCAAACCAGCAGGTAGGCAAATATAATCCATGAAAGAGAACAGAGTTGATTCTTAATTCCACAGCAAGATCCACGAATGCATAGTCCTTAAAAACCCACAAAGGAAAATGTCCAAAGTCTCTTGAAAAGCCACGGAACAAGGCTGCACAGATCCAAAATCCACAGAAGAATTACACAGGGAAACATTCACCAACAGCAACTTGAACATGAGTCTTGAGCAGAGAGTTCCATGAATCTTGACATGACATACATACAAGACTTGACCAGTAACCGACGTTGCGCTCACTGAAGGCAATGCTGTAAAAGCCCTATATTTATTCAGAAAGACCAACACAAAATGCATTCCAATTCGCTTGAGAACTCTCCTGCAAATTCCTCTTTTCCCTTATCCTGATAGACCTTCTGACTCCCCCTTGCAGGTGGCGATCTTGACAGATTTGACCTCTTCTATCAAAGGTTGATTCCTCCCGGTTCCTTATCTAGCAACCCAAGCTGGTTCCCATCAGACTGTCTGGAAACCATTCTATCTTGAGAACTAACAATCTCAGAGTCTTCCAAGTCCCTTTGCTCTGCAGTTTGTTCTTTGCCCTCTTCTTCATTCACAATCCCCCGAGAATCTACATTAAAATCCAACATGAAAATATCTGAAGGGTCCTGCTCTGAAGGAAATTGAACATAACCATAATCCTCGTCTTGAGACACTGCAACAACCCCAGTCGGCCAAGCTCCTACAACAACAATATGAACATTTTGGGCTATTAAAAACCCACTACTTCTAAAAGTAACGGTAAAGCTTTCCCTGACATCAAGGGTCCTTCCTCACAGCCCTATATCCCAGAATATCAAGGTAGGAAATCCCACATTATCTGAGTGTGGACTCAGATAACCCAGTTCAAAGTAGATATTGTGGGATTATCTACCTTGATATTCTGGGATATAGGGCTCTGTGGAAGGGCCCCAAATCTAATCATTTCTGACTCTGGGGGGTGTTGCTCATCTCCATTTCTAAGCCAAAGAGCTGGCACTGTCCGTAGACACCTCCAAGGTCATGGAGCACTGTTACCTTCCTGCAGAAGCAGTACCTATTGATCTACTAATTGCATGATTTTAACTGCTAGGTAGGCAGAAGCTGGGTCTAACAGTGGGAGCTTACCCCACTCCCCAGATTCGTACTGCCAATCCTTCGGTCAACAAGTTTAGCAGCTCAGTGGTTTAGCCCGCTGTGCCACCAGACACCACCACTACTTCTACTATCCAGAAAATTTGATTTAAAAAATCCAGCTGCTTTTTAGCCAAATTCCATCACTGAAAGTAAAAATAACATCATTTGGGGTGACTTTTGACCAGCAAAGTAATTTGCTATTTGGGAAGTGGGGGGAAGTGAAAAATTGGCTTTTCCTTCAGTGGAGTTTTCCAGAAAAGGAACTATAGCCCTCAGCTGAATACAAGTATCTAAACCATTTGTCTGCAAATGAAAATAAAAAAAATGATGCAGTCTTCTACACAAATCGAACACTATAGTCTAAACAGATGTTTCAGGATGTAGATATGTAATTGTGAGAATAACTAGAAAGACAAGATAATGCAGTTAATGGGCATTTATGGCCCCAATAATGAGAAATCAACATTTTATGAATATTTATTAAGAAAGGCATCAGTACTGGCCTTACAAAATCTGATTTGGATGAACCATTGAAGTGGAGTTGTTGATCCTCATAAAGATAAACGTTTTACTAAAGGAATAAAGGAAGATCATGGGAGACTACCCAAAACTTGTTTTTAAGGATACAGATTGTTTTGGGTTAATAGATATCTGGAGACATTTGCAGGCAAATTCCAGAGATTATATTCGTCTTGGATCCCTTTCTAGAATACAAATGGCCAATTTAGTAAAGAGGATGGGCATTTCACCGAAAATGTTCTCAGGCCTTATTCCCATCATGTGGTTTCTGAAAATGCAGCAAATGCAGTTAAATGGAGGCTTAATGAATACCTGCTCCCGAAGAAAGAGATATTGCAACAATGTAAATAAGACTTGGGGCAATTCATTGAGCTGAATTTGAATAAGAATAGAGACCCCACAATAGATTGGGATGCAGTAAAGCTTATATGAGATGACAATTGATCAAATATGGATGCAGGCTGAAAAAAGGTGGAAGATGAGTTTATAAAATAATATTTGATAAGCTCAGTTTTTTGGAATAATGTTCAAATTGATGTATAGGAAAACCATGGTCTAAATTCATAAAATGTTCTTTGTGTAGTAATTTAAGATGATGCAGATATCGTACCTGATCTCAACAAAGATTTGAAAATGCATAATAATGCTTCAAATTAATGTTGGGGATGTCAGGAGAAAGGGGTTCTTTTTTCCTTATGAAATGGACTTTTAAGATAACAAAAAGTTCAAAGTCTTAGCCTCTCCTCCTTCACAGGCGATGTTGGTGGGGATGAGAGACAGGGTCTTCTCAGTGGTGGTTCCTCTTTCTGAAGGCGCCCTCCCTTCTGGCCTTCAGAAAGAAAGTGAAAATGTGGCTCTGGGATCAAGCTTTTGAAGAATAATTGTAGAGCAATAGATGGATACTGAATATGTACAATGACTACTGGAATGGCCCTGGATTATGATTGTGGATGGCATAGTTTTAATAGTGGATGTAACGTTTTTAATTGTTTTAATAGGTATTAATTTTTAATTTTAATTTTAATTGTATGCTGTTTTATAGCATTGAATAGTTGCCTATGTGTAAAGCCACCTCGATTCCCCTTCAGGGTTGAGAAGAGCGGGGCATAAATATGGTAAATAAATAAAGAAATAAATTTTCATGAAGAAGAAGCAGATACATTTGTAGTGTCACCAGAAATATTCTTGCTGGAATTAGACAGGATTAAATACTCAATATATGATAACAGTGGCAAAAACATTGTTTGCACAAACTCAAAAATAGATGGAAGCATCAATGATAGAAGAATGAATTGTTAAGATTGCCAAGTTAGCCCAAATTGCCAAGTAATGTGGGTTTTAAAGAATAAACCAATTGAACGCTTTTTAAAAGATTGGAAAATGTTTATGGACTTTTTGAGCGATAAGAAATCTAACGATGCAATAATCTGTGGTTATGGTTACTGATAATTTTAGTAGAACTATTTAGTTGAATCTGTAATGGTAGAATAATATCACCCCCCTACTTTCCCCAGTTTATTACAGTTTTTGGGGGGAAGGAGTGAGAGTCCTATTGTGTTTTGCATGTTAGTATTGTGTCCTAGTTTAAGTTATATTTTTTTCTTATTTTTCTTTTTCTAATTGTATATTGTCTTGTGAATTAAGTTGTTTCTGTTAAAAATTAATAAAAAATCAACTCACAGAAGTGTCTATTTTTCTGATTAGCTGAAGTTTGACATGTGGGCCAAACCTGGAAATGTTTGATCTTACCTACGGTTAATTGAAACAAACCATAGTTAAGAATAATTACAATCTGGATAGAACTGTGGCTGATCTGACACTAAAGCAGATACTTTTGAACCTCCCCTGGTTACTGTTTCTGAGGACGAGGTTAAGGACAGACTAATGCATACAGTAGCTCATTATTGCAATGTAAAAAGATGTTTTCATATGCCAATGATATTTTGTGTTAGGATATAAACAGCATATTCTGTGAGCAATTTTTGTGGAGTTATGCTAATCTTTGTACTGCAGGAGAATAAAATTGACACAATAAAACCATAAACTCCTAAAATTCCCCATTTAGGCTCTATTTCACATCCTGTTTTATCCTAATTTCTGCATTTTGGAGGGTTCTCTGATTTTTATTTATATGATTGATTGGTTGATTGATGGACTGATTGATTGGCTGTGAAAACATTCATCTCATTTCTTTGTTACAAGGCAAACTTGAATTATATTAAGAAGTCATAAAGCATATTAAGACGTCGTAATGCATATTGAGATCTTTAGAGAAGACCTAACTTATAGACATGCCAGTGTTCTCCACCTTACAAAATATGGAGGTCAAATGCTCCAAAGTTCTGCAGAAGCAGAGTTTAGGAAGGATGAAGTAACATCTGTAGAAGTTAGGCCTTCTCTAAAGATCTCAATATGTTTTACGACTTCTTAATATGTGTCAAGACCCAGAAGCCTCAAGTAGAGCCAAACACAAGATAAAGAGTTCAAACACAGCTTTATTGTACGAAAATAGTCTTTTAAAGCACTTAACTTCAGTGCATAGAGGCAAAGTAGCAATTTGGCATCAAAAACGTTGTAATATCAGTAACAAAAATATAACCTGGATTATAATGCTGTTTAATCCAGATTAAACTCAAAGTTCAGCAATCTGCTTGAAAATTAGCACAGCACAAAAACACAGTCACAGAAGATGAAAAACGAAGTCCCAAAAACGATGAGATGTTCAAGCACAAAGTTAGCAGAGTTTAAAGTTCCAAAAGTCAAAAGCGAAAGTCTAAACCGGTCCGCGGTCAAGCCGTAGTAAAAGGTAGACATAGGAATGCAGGAGTCTCAGGAAAGCAGGAATGCAGGAATGCAGGAAGCTGTAGCCCAAGAACCCAAGCTAGAGAGTTGGCACCAACAAAGATTTATGCCCCATAAAGACACTTTGCCTTCTGCAAAGTATCACTCAAACAGAACCCACTTTTATCTTAGACCTCCTCATTAGAGGATGATGAGCTCCCCACCCATTCCTCATCGCTCTCAGCTGCATCCAACCCCACAGCTGAGCCCGAGCATGCATCCCTCCATCTCTGCCAAGACTTAGATCTTGCCAAGTGCTCCCGGGTTGCCAATCCCCTGTGAACCCCTCAAATTAATCACTGGAGGTGGGTTGGTTACAAATGTTCCTAATCTGTTGAATACGGGTCCAATCCAGCTCCTCCTCCTCTCCTATATCACTCCCAGACCCATCACTCCTTTCAAACCCCATGAAATCCTCATCCTGTGTCGGAGCAGTAAGTATTTCCCAGATGCGCTTCCTCTGAAGCTCCTCATCGGACTCCGGATCGCGAGTAGCCCTCTTTACTTCCCTGCTCTCCTCCCCATCTCCCATTTCACAATCAGAGAAGCCCTCAAACATCTTGAAATCACTTGGGGCCAATATTATTTCCCTAATGCGTTTCCGCTGTTGTTCCCCCTCTGACTCTTGTGCAGACCTCTTCTCCCTCCTACTGGTAGTAGGAACGTTACCATCACGCTGAACTAGAACAATATGCTTTATGACTTATTGAGTAATACAGTCCATGGCACATTTGTCAGATTCTCTGGCCTGCTTTCCAAGAGAACATACTGTAATTTCTTTCATGAGTCCTATGAAACAGGGGAGAAAAAGGCATTTTTCATTGCCCCTTGGTCTACTCACTAGACCATGCCCCAAAATGTGATATGGTGACACGTCCTTGTGCCAGGTCATGTTAATAAAACACGAGTAACAGAACTCTAGATACCAAACTTAGAAACATACCAGGGAATCAAAGTAAACAACACTGCTGCTATTTCTTTTGCCCTCCTTTCTTCCCACTGGGGAATTTTTGCTTGTTCTCACACATTTCTCAATAAATCTTCATTATTGCTTTTCCTACCCCAGGCCACATTTTTTTCTTTTAAAAAGGTGTTCCTTGAGCCAACAACCAATTTCCCTGATATGTTCCCACTATCATACATTTCATTGACACAGAGACTGGGCTGCATTATCTCGAGAGCAAAAGCATGCCAATGGAATGATTCAGCCAATCAGAGACGATGATATTGTGTTCCCGGTTTCATAATGTAAATGCAAAAGTGGGTCTTCTTTAGATGAAAGCTGCAAAATAGCTATTGTGTGCGCTTGATATTGCAAGGCCTAAATGTATTATTTATGCAGCTTTTCTGTTTTGTAAAAATGTGTGTGCGTGATGGTTTTGCTCACAGCTCTTGTTTCAGGTACATGAATATGCCCACATTTTACCAGATTTGAAAGACAATTGTAAAACCATATAATTTTTGAAAAATGAGGGGAATGTGAATGGCGATGGAAGAGAAATTATTCCCCAAGGACTTTTAAAACATTGTTACAATTTTTGTAAAAGTCAGATTGACTCATAGGTTTCCCAAAATGCATTCCTTGTTTTTTTCCCTCAAGGTTTTCAGGTGGCTCAATGCGATCTTCTCATCTATAAAATCAATAGTGAAAGCATTTGGTAATGTGCGATTTCAACTGGCTGGAATGGGTGTTTGGATAATGAATGTATTTCAGTTACCCAGTTGTGCAAAGTGCAAAGGAAACAGTTATAGCTCCATTGTACAACATCCATGGAACATGCAATGTTCAGTTCCTAACACAGCATGTCTGGGAATGACCTCTGCCCAAGACAGTGGAAAGCTGATGCTAGGAATAGTAGATAGCACCAGGGAAAGTGTGCTGATGGCTTGGCAGTTTGGTGTATAGCACAAGCATGAAGGGATTTTTTTGTGAGAGCATTGTGATGTCAAACTTTATGGTGTCCTATACCATCTGGGATCACAGGTTGAACATTCCTTATTCGAAATAATTGGAACCAGAAAGGTTTTGTATTTTGAAATTCCTGTATTTGTATATTCATCCATTCCATAATGATATATTTTTGCCATGTATTAATCATTCCTTCTACTCACTCAGTGACACCCTCCTTGATTGTTTTTATAAGACACGAAGGGCAGGGATGTAACATACATGTACTTCTCCAAGAATCCAGTCCACATTCTTGTGCAGTACACATTGAAATGTGTTGCTTTGTATTGACTTATAAAACTTTGTGGGGCTTTTGTCACATGGAAATTCATGCCTATTTTGTAGGGCTGGGCGGTTTCGTTTCGTTAATTCGTAATTCGTTAATTTTTTCAATTACAAAACGATAACGAACCATTCTGGAGCAATTATTAAAAAAATGAATTTTCAAAAACGTTTTGTAAATGCTTCGTATTTCGATATTGTATTCGTTTCGTTATTGTTTTGAGGTCGTTTCGTTATTATTTCCGCATGTCTGGGCCAGTTTTATGGTTTAATTAGCGAAAAAAAATTATAATATCACACCAACAGTCAACAACAGAGGGAGAGGGAAGCTTCAGAAGGTTTTGGAGGTTTTTTAGCGTATTTCGCGGTCGCGTCCGCCATTAACGAATCGATTCGTTATTGTTTCGGAAATCGATTCGTTAATTTTTTACCATTTACGAAATTTTGTAAATATCGAACTTTTTAAAAGGAAAATTTTGTAATTATTTTAAATATAGAAACAAAAAAAAACCCAAATACAAATCGATTTTAGAAACAAATTTTTCCGTTGTTACCCAGGCCTACTATTTTGGCATGTGCCTATTTTGGTAGAGTTATTGCAGTATTTAACCCTTTGCCCTCAAGATGTGGTAGTCTTCTAGCTCTAAGAGTCCTTTAGCATTGGCTACCCTACCTGTGGCTTCTAGTAGCTGAAGTCCAAACCTTCTGTAGGATCAACAGTCTTCCAAAGCCTACAGACGGGTGTGTCATTAAAGTAGAATTCTTGTGCCATTTGGACATTTCTTTAAAGCAATCACATGATGCAATCCTATCTTCTTTTATTTCGTTTTTTTTAAACTCTAAACAGTCTTTACACAGAAGAGGTTGTCTTGTACCAGACTGACCTATTTCTCCCTTTACCTTGGTATTCTCTAAGTGGTTCTCTAGGGTTCCAGCCAGTAACATTGACTATTGCCTTCATCCTGATCCTTCTAATTAGAGAGGTCAGGTCCGAAATCCGTAACTTACAGAGAATAGGCTCTACTATCATATTAAAAACCACCAAACTGTTCAGTTGAGAAATGTGGCTGTACATAGGTTCTTGGCAATGTTTGTCTATAGTAGCACCCACATGCAAAACTTGACCATTTCAATATAGATATTTGAAAGTCATCCTGAAAAATAATTAGCTTCTATCTAGGTTCTATTTCCTGCCAGTTACTTCTATAGTTATAATTGCCTAGCTCTAGGCTTCTCCAGAAGTAATTTGGCAGCTACTTGTTTCCCCTTTCTTTGAAAAAACTCTGACTGATAAAAAATTGACCATTGCTGTCAAATGAACTCTCCCCCTGTTGACCTCACTATTCCCCAAAGCTTAGAAATGTTTCTTTCCAGACTACGACTCCCAAATTCTGGGAACAAGAGCTCAAAGGAGTAACTTCATCGGATTCTTTGCATCATTTCAATACCATAGAAGAAGAGAAAAGAGGGCACATGTTTGCATCGAACTTACACGTGACAAACTATTTTCAATACAATGCCTGCATTCATGGGACTTGTACTTGCCATCACTGGTTTTATATATCCATTTGATAATGTATTCCCTGTGGCTGGTATACTGAAATTGTTAACATCCACTGTAATTAAAACTAAAAATTCCATTTATCCCACCATGATGATGATAAGGACTTCTTCATCATGGTGGGATGCATGTTTTTTTTGCCCACATGATAAATGTTGTGTAATTGGATTCTAGGGATTGGTAATGAGTCCCCCTCTTCCAAGTTACTAGTTACCTGAGACTGGGAAGAGAGGGAAGGATTGATTCTGTAGGATGGTGGAGGAGATAGAGAATAATCTTGTGGGTCAGGGAAAAGGATGTGAACTAGTAGAACTACAAGTGGAGTTGCTCAAGTTTGGCTTTTCATTCCCCAAAGCTGATTCACAGAGAACCAATAACACAGGGACAGAAAATTTGCTTTACATTTAGAAGGTCTCAGGTTCAGCTACAACTAAAAATAACATCTGCCAGAAATGCATTAAAAGACCTATCTGAAGGTATGGAGGGTATATGCCAATTAATCTAGAAAGCATGTAAATTGATAAACAATTTGATTCTATAAAATCAGAGTTTGGAAAAGTTACCACACCACCAACCATGTTGGTTTGGGGATTCAAGGAGTTATACTGGTAGCAGGAGTCTGGGAACTGCAGTCAACAAGGTAGCATTTCTAGGGTTCTGAGTATAATGTAGGCTCATGTGTCCATAGAACAATACTTAATTGGTCAGTCCTGTAAAAAAGCAGTGGCTACCCTGTCTACTCGATATCTGTTTGCATTTGAAACTATTTCAGAATATGGTTGGGATGGTACCCATGGGATCAATCGATAACCTTACCATACATAGACTTTTCCCCATTTCTAAACACTTATGACCTCATCAAAAAGGCCCATGGATTCACAGTACATCAAGCAAATCCATGGGCTCCCAGAGGGCGGTGGGGAGAAGCTGCTGCCCCACACCTTGCATTGTTCACCTTACCTTACCCCTCATCCCATAGGGGAAAGCATCACTGCCCTCTCCCCCCCCCCCCCACTGCTGGGAAAGCAACATGGGAAAGCTCCTGTGGTGCCATAAAGGCAGCGTGCACTGCTTCCTCTCCCTTTTTGGTACAGAGCCCAACATCATGTGAAGGGCTCTGTGCTGAAAATAGGGTGAAAGCAGTGTACAAATCGGTCCATCTGATTAGGTAGTAAAAGAGGTATTTGGAATTGGGGAACAATCAATCCCAGAATTCCACATTTGCCTAGAAACTTCTAAAGGTAATTATTTCAAAGTGGAATGGGAACTGTTGGATTTCTCCATTTTTGATTATTTTAGTGACATGAAAGTGTGGCCATTCTTTAAATGTGCCTTGATGCTCCTTTTGTCACCCTTATTTGTCTTGCATGAAACTGGTCGGAAAATGTGCAATTTTGATATATAGTGCTCCCTCAGTACTTTGTGGTTCACTTCCCGCAGACTCGCTGGTTCGCGGTTTTTCAAAAAGATTAACTTAAAATACAAGTAGCAAAGGAACACGGTACATGCTGCCACAGACTTGAGTTGCTGAGCTACTCACAGATAGGCATGTGTGTGGCTGGCGAAGAGCCCCAAAGTGGCACCAGCGAGGGGTGTGGAGAGGGCCGCCAAGGCAGCTTCCACTGGGGCTTCTTCCTGGTCACTTCCCGGGGCTTTTTCCTCCGGGGCCAGAGAGGGCCACCAAGGCACCTTCCGCCAGGGCTTCTTCCACTGGGGCTGCAGAGGGCTGCTAAGGCAGCTTTCCCCAGGGCTTCTTCCCAGTGTCTTTTCCTTGGTTGACTTGGTGAGAGCCCCATGCCAGTGGGGAAGCAGGCAGGGAGGGAGAAGGGTGGCTCCAGCAAGGGGAGGGGGGAGGGAGGCAGGAAGGGCCTTCTCCGTGGTGGCCCCCCGCCTCTGGAACGCCCTCCCGAAAGACCTCAGACAAGCCCCTACACTGGCAGTCTTCAGAAAGAATTTGAAAACCTGGCTGTTCAAATGTGCCTTCTCAGACTAGGAACCCTATGTGCCTTCTCTGACTAGAAACCCCAGTCCCAAATCCCAGAAGCACTTTAGTCAGAACCAAGACCACCGCACACTGCACACCGCACTTATATTATAATCCCATATCCCTCCGACACATCAGCACTTTTAATCCTGTACCCCTACTCCGGCCGGCTCAATTTTTAATAATGTCTTGTTGTATTGCATTGTATTTGTTTTTCTGCTTAATTGTTTTATTTGCTATGTATTGTGTTGTTGTATTGTGTGGGCTTCGGCCTGTTGTAAGCCGCATCAAATCCTTCGGGAGATGCTAGCGGGGTACAAATAAAGTTTAATAATAATAATAATAATAATAATAATAAAGGGAGGGGAAAAGAGGAGGGGAAGAGAGAGAGACAGAAGAGGGGGTGAGAGGAGTGGGTGGAGCTATACTGTACAAATACAGTATAAAAAGGTAAAGGTAGTCTCCTGACATTAAGTCCAGTCATGTCTGACTCTGGGGTGTGGTGCTCATCTCCATTTCTAAGCCGAAGAGCCAGTGTTGTCCGTAGACGCCTCCAAGGTCATGTGGCCGGCATGACTGCATGGAGCGCCGTTACCTTCCCCTCCGGAGCGGTACCTATTGATCTACTCACATTTGCATGTTTTCGAACTGCTAGGTTGGCATAAGCTAGGGCTGACAGCGGAAGCTCACGCCGCTCCCCGGAATCGAACCTGCGACCTTTCGATCAACAAGCTCGGCATGTCAGTGCTTTAACCCACTGCGCCACCGGGGGCTCAGTATAGCATCTCTATATTGCGGTTTTTCACTTATTGCAGGAACCCCCCCGCAATAAGTGAGGGAATACTGTATTTCACTCTAACTATATTTCCCCTTTTTGTAGACCTGTGTTTCACAATAGTGGAGTTTATCTTTTCTATATAAAAAAGAAAGCAAATAAGCAAGCAATCAGTATGGGTGGAGACTACACATTCACGTGTGATAGTTCAGTAAGAGGAGGATTTGTCTAGAAATGCACAAAGTCCATCAAGTGTAATGGCGTTGAATAAATTATCACATTTTTCTTAAAAATGGAAAAGCATGAGTTACAGTAATAAGACGATTCCTCCACGTTCTGCCCCAAATATGATGGGGTCCTATGTAGTTGTTTCAGGAGCTCTGTTTTTGTTTTTGAAACACAGTACTTCTGCAACAGAGGCATTTCAGCATATTTTGTAATAAGAAAGGAATGGGTGGCAAGTACACAATCAAACACGGCACCAAATCTTCAGGACAAAAGTGTATGCCATTAAGCCTTGCAGGTTTTGGCTTTGCATATAGAGCATCGTCGTGCGGCATCAGTCACATTCCTAAGTGATTTTTCTGCAATCAGAATTTCATTCATTACCCAATTTTCATGCCGCTCCCCTGGCATTTGAAATATGTTTTAAGGTAGGCTCCCCACAGGCTCTCCCCCTTCCTGCAATAACTGATCTGCAGTGTCCAAAGACAGATCTAAATATCTTTGGTGCAAATTACTTTAGGCCGGCTGAGCTGGAGCCTCTGTCATCTTCATCACATTTCACACCTACACAACTGATAACAGATTAATATCTGGGCCTCAAATATTTCATCAGCGTCTCTGGCGAAGGCACCTTGCATTATTTTATCAGAAGAAACCATCAAAGCGGCCGGGATGGTGAGGGGAGAAGCCACAGAGGAAAAGGGGAAAGAGAATATATGTATATCTCAAAGTAAAAAGAAGGTAAAGCAAAAGAGAAGTGGAATAAGACATTATTTTAAAAACTTAAAAACTGGTGTTTCTTACGGAATTAGAAGCAAAGCAACAAGGCTGGCCATGGCAAAGTTCTCGCTTCCGATTATGTATCCACTTTTATTCAATCACTGTATCGCTCTATGGCTGACACTTGGTCAATAGTGCAATCTACCACTGATCAGAATAAAACAGGCATCCCAGAGCACCTTGGAATTTCATTAGTTTCTCTTTGGTGCAGTCTCTATCCGTATATGTTGATTTGCAAACACAGGTCTGAAGCTGAATTTGGTACCCTTTTGGAACAAAGAGTCAAGGACCCTGAATGTCACTTTACACAATTCTTTAGTATTTTCTTTTTTTTCTGTCAGGAGTTAAATATCTTCCTTCACCTTCCTGTGTGGCCTTAAAAGAATCTAAACATTTTGATTTTGTTTCTTTCCAAGGACTGTAGCTAAATATGACTGATTTGATGAATATGTCTATGCAATATATAGTACTAGGAGTGTTCAAAATTTCGGAGGTTGTTTTGTATTTCAGAAGATTGGAGCAATTTGGAAACAGGAACCAAAAAACCACCCTCTGAAGCAATACATATCAATACAGCCCCCTTCCGAAAATTTGTAAGTGATTTGATTGATTTGGAGTGTGTTTTTTTTAACAATATAACAACATTGCTTAGCAGTGGTTCTCAACCTGTGGGTCCCCAGATGTTTTGGCCTTCAACTCCCAGAAATCCTAACATCTCTTTTTTTGTGTGTGTCAGGAGTGGCTTGAAAAACTACAAGTCGCTTCTGGTGTGAGAGAATTGGCCATCTGCAAGGATGTTGCTCAGAGGATGCCCGGATATTTTTGATGTTTTATCATTGCTGTGGGAGGCTTCTCTCATGTCCCCACATAGAGCCATAGCTAACAGAGGGAGCTCATATGTGCTCTCCCTGGATTCAAACCTACGACACAAGGGTTTAACCCACTGTGCCACTGGGGGCTCCTGGCTGGGATTTCTGGGAGTTGCAGGCCAAAACACCTGGGGACCCTCAGGTTGAGAACCACTAATCTAGAGTGAGAGGTAAGGAGGGGGTGGCAAAGCTAGTCTCCTCTCAGTGCTTGAGAGATCCATTCTGTGTTTGTTAAAATTTAAACTTAGAAAGTCACTTAAAATTACAACTCTCTCTCACTAGCCTTTGGATTGGGGATCTTAAAAGTAATTAAAAATTACACTCCTCTTTCTCTAACCTATGGATAGGAAATCTTAGAAAATGATTTAAAATTACATTCCTCTTTCCCTAGTCCTAAGATGCATTTACTATATTATTATTATTATTATTAATAATAATAATAATAATAATAATAATAATAAATAACATATTATTAGACTCACAGAGTTGGAAGGGGCCCCTAAATGCCATCCAGTCCCAACCCATTCTGCCAAGCATGAAGCTGGTGTTGTTGTTGTGGTTACTATTATTATTATTTCAAATTTATTATAATTTATAATAATTATTAGTGTTATTATTCTATTTTTTAATTATTTTTAGACTCATACAGTTGGAAATAACCCCAAGGCACATCCAGCCCAACCCAATTCTGCCAAGCATGAAGATGGAATTACTATTATGTTATTATGTATTATATTTATAATTATTAGTCTCATAGAGTTGGAAGAGAATCCCCTTCTGCCCAAAAGGAAGACCTTATTAAAGAGGGTCTATCCTAGCAAACCTTTTGTATCATTACCCCAATACCCCCATGCATATGGGATATATTGAGCATGGCGAACAGTTTAAATAATGTACCAGTAAGGCCTTCTCGTGGACCACCATGAGAATTTCAGGGGGGGGGGGGCTGAAGCCCCCCAAGCCCCCCCCAGCTACATGCCTGCTGGGAGTTTAAAGGGACTTCTAAAGACCACCCAGTCCAACTCTACTCAACAGGCAGGAGGACACCACCCAAGTCCTCCTGGCAGATGACCATCCAGTCATCTCCCCTAGGGGACTTGGGGCAGCTTACAAGGGACACACCCAAGATTGCAATTAAAACACACATGTAAAACATTTTTACCAATTAAAACATCAGATAAAACAAATAACAACACAATTGAAAGCAGCATAAAAACAATATGGCTGAAAGAAACATAGCTGAGGTACAGAATCAATGAGTGCAATACATTTTTACAGGAAAGTGCGCAGGAAAGTGCAACAATAACCCAAGTGTAGTGCTCAGTGTGAATCAACACCTCCCGACATTTCACAGATCCTCACATCTCTCTGTAGCCTCACATCTTACTCATTTCCTGCTTCTGTTGGGTAGATGACATGAGGATATGTGAGACTGAAAAAATAGTGTCTATATTGTACGAGAGATCTCTGGGGAGCCTATCGGGAGCCCACTTCTACAACCAAACAGGACTGTGAAGCCGATATCTGTTAGCAAAAAGTTTTGGATTTTGGAGGGTTAAAAATTTCTGAATTAAAAAAGCTCAGACTGTTTAAGCAAAACATGTGCTCATAGCTTCATTGTCAAGAAGCTCCTCCTGAAATTTGGTTCATATGTTAAATTGAAGTCACCTTGTTATTCATTGCTGGCACAAATCATCTGATTGCAATTACTTAAGTAACTATCTGTGAGGTGACTGTCTCATGCACCTTATGTAGCCTCCTTGGATTTTATCCCTACTCAATTCTGTGATCTCTGAGAAACAGATCATGGAAGTTACTCTTAACTGGGATACATGAGTAATTCTCTCACGTGCTCACTGCTGCTATGAGTGGGAGAAACTCTTCACTTGCTGGTATGATTAAGATTCACCATCTGGGGAAAAGAGAAACAACTCATTACAATCTCTTGGGAGGGTTATTCTGATGGTTGTTTAAAACAAGAAGAGGCTAAAGGGCTACATGGCCAAAAAGATGACTCCCCATAATGCAGGAGGAAGCAGAACATTCGTGCTATCTTCCAAACTACCAAGTCTGTTGATGCGTGTCTATGCTTTGCTTGTTTACTTTCTCTCCCCTAATGATAATAAGGAGAGAAACATTGTCATGCAACATTTGTAGACACTGCAGAGCTATTTCACTTTGCAGAAACTACATTTTGAAGTTGTAGTCAGGTCTTTTTATGTTCATGTTTCTTTGGGACCCTCAACTCCCAAAGCTTCTTTGAAAGCTTTGAAAATAATTTACTTGATCAGTGACATGTGAAAATCATGATTAAGGTTGGAACTTCTGATGGCTGGCATCTTTACCAAACTGTAGATAAATCTGTGTAATTCATTCTGGGGGGTAGGCAGGGGGCACTGCAGGGATCAGAATATTCTACAGACCTGACCATGCAACAACCAAACCTCCACCTACAATCCATCATGAAGCTACTGCAGCTATACATGGATGCACAACAATAATGTCTTCTGATACATTGCCAGAAGGTCCTATTGTCATCTGTCCAGCTATAGGAACATGACTGCTTGCTTCTCAGCCACCCCTTCTTGTCTGGAACTTTTGTCATATGACTGACATTGCAGGATGAAGGCCAGCAGACATTTGAGATAGTCATATTGTTGCATGTAGAGCAGGAGGGGGCAAAGTATAGTCTTGGAGTAGAAGTAGACACAAGCTTTTTGTGTAGTTCCAATCCTTTTTTGACTGTAACAATTTCCTTTTTTCTTGCACTCCAAAGAGTGAACTACCCTTTCTGTTCCCCTTGCATAATAATGCCAGGAATTTCTAGCCACCTCCAATATTGTGATATTTTGGACATTTTTGTTTTTGTAGCCCACGGAACCCTTGAGTTTGCATGGGGCATAACATTGATCCCTGGACCTACCAACCTTGCAAGATAAATTGCTGTTGATCAGTCATTTCTGTCTTATAACAACCTTAAGGATTGGGATTTTTTTGGCTTCATTTCTTCAAAAGAGGTTAACCATTGTTTTTCCTCTGAAGCTCTCTCAGCTTCACATTCTAATAGCTAAGCAGGGATAATCCATTATTATTATTATTATTAATTATTATTTTAAGCATTTATATTCTTCCCTTCTCACCCCGCAGGGGACTCAGGTTGGAGCACAACATATATACGGCAAACATTCAATGCCAGGACATAAAACTATAAATATACACAGACATTAAAATCATTTACATACACTTTAAAATCAGTTGCTTAAAAACCATCTCAGGACACCATTTTATTTTTGCCTCATTGCACTGCCACAAAGGCTTTGTCCCACAGCCAGGTCTTCACCATCTGAAGAACAGGAGGGAGGGGGTTGATCTATTATTGCCAGGAAGGGAGTTCCATAGCTGGTGGGGGGCAATCACTGAGAAGGCCCTCTCTCTTGTCCCTGCCAAATGAGACTGTGATGGTGGCAGGACCGAGAGCAGGGCCTCCCTAGAAGATCTTAGTCTTCACAGTGGTTCATTAAGAGAAATACATTCAGCCAGTAAACTGGGCCAGGGCTGTTTAGGGCTTTATAGGCCAAAGCCAGCACTTTGAATTGTGCCCGGTACCAAACAGGCAGCCAGTGGAGCTGACGTAACATGGGAGTTGTGCGTTCCCTGTATGCTGCCCCAGTTATTAACGTGGCTGCCTTTCATAGGACTATTTGAAGCTTCCAAATAGTCTTCAAAGGCAACCCCATGTAGAGTGCATTGCAGCAGTCTATCCTGGATATAACAAGAGCGAGGACCACCATGGTCAAGTCTGACTTCCCAAGGTATGGGCACAACTGGCACACAAGTTTTAATTGTGTGAAACCCCCCTTAGCCACCACCGCAACCTGAGGTTTCAGGCCCAGCGATGAGTCCAGGAGACTCCCAAGCTGCGAGGCTGTGCCTTCAAGGGGAGTGTAACCCCATCCAACACAGGCTGTAACCCTATACCCTGTTCAGCCTTGTGACTGATCAGGAGGACCTCTGTCTTGTCAGGATTCAACTTAAATTTGTTCGGTCTCATCCAGATTGTCCCAATGGCCAGACACCAGTTCATGGCCTGGACAGTCTCCTTAGCATCTGGTGGAAAGGAGTAATAGAGTTGGACATCATCTGCCTACAAACCACTACACAAGACTGACTCCCAATCTACCTGTCGTTATTATGCATCGATGCAGGGAATTAGACTGTTGGTACCATTATGCCTCCTATTTTTCCCCTCCCTCTCAATTGTATGATCCCCCATTGCTTGTGGAATGATGTTAATATTAGAGTTTGGTTTCTAATGAAATTTTGTGTACCAACAGTGAGTGATGGGAGGCCCCTTCCTTCTTGCATTTGTGTAGTCCGTCTCTAAGCCAGGATAGACAAAATCCCAGAAACTGTTTTTGAGGACCAACTGTCACTTGTGCAAACACTGAAAAGGAAGGTGGTAGAGAGGAAGGGAGGGTGAATCAAAACTGGAAATAAAATCCACTTTGGATTATGTTGGAGAGAAGGTAAATCAAGATGCAAGTTATTTTCTATAGAATATTTAATGTGACTGGTAATGCACCAAGGAACAAAAATGTAACTACAATCATAATTTTAAAGAAAGGCATAGGGAATGATAACCCTCCAGTAAAGCAAACTAAAGATAGCAAGAAGGGCATAAAATCATAAAATCAGCATAAAAATGAACTTAACAGTACTAATCTGCAAAAGATTGCTGCAATAATTTATCCATTTAAAATATTTCAGGCACCTTCAAACACCAAGACTAATATAAAATTATAATAAAAATAATAAAACCACCACAATTCATAGAAAAACAGCAGCAGAAATAAAATAATAAGAATTAAGATCAATAAAATAGCACCAAAGTAACAAAAGCCACTAACAATACCATTCAACTCTGCATATTACCAATAAAATGAATATAATAATTGAGTATTAGCTTAATAGCTATAAAATATATTTATTAAGGAGAATCTATTTATAACCTATAGAAGTTTAATTTCCAAAGTTGGTCCCAGAGACCAGGTAAGTCCCTAGCCTCTCCTGGTGGACAGGGAAAGATGATGGATCATCCCATCCAGCCATGAGTGCTTCCTGCTGCTGGTTTTCTAACCATAGACATGAAATGACTGGGATTTTTCTCTGGAAAGGCCATGTGGCCAATAGCTTGTGCTAAATGCCCCTCAGATGGAGACACTTTGTAGGCACAAATAGGCAAGCTCTCCAGAAAGCCCTGACAGCAGTTTTCATCACATGGTTGACCTGGTAGAGCAAGATGCTGGGAGTTGGAAGAACTTTCTGACTGTGGCAGATTCCATGTCAGTATGGACTTTAATCTAGTTTTTAATATAAACTTCAAACTTCTAGGAGGTGGAATCTTATCATCCCAAGAAGTTCAGAACTATCAATAGCTCTTTTAAAATTTGAATCACAACTTATTGTGGTTGCACAAAACTCTACTGATATGAGATCCACAGCTGCTCCTGCTTTCTGTTGCATTGCCCTGAGGTCTCCTTAGAATGAGGCTGTCAGGAATTATCCAGAGAGTTGTACCCTCCAGACAATTGGTACTCTATAGAGTCTAATAGATGCCCAATGATTCAATCTAAGATGGGAGTGGACAATTGTAGGAGGCTAGATGAATAGATAATTTGTGTTGTCATGGGAGGATTCCTTCTCCCAATGCCCATTAAAACTTGTTTGATGGAACCATCTTGAAATAATGGAGCCATACAAGCCTCCATCATGAAAGTGGATTTTTATAATTTTACAGACATGATTGAAAAGTTCTCCTCCCTTGTGGATGACAACCCAATTGCTTATTCCTGTAGGCACATCAGAAAATCTGAGTTGACTCCCCATTTCTCATTTGATTGATGATGTTGGTGAAGTTATTTTGGAAAACATGAATAACATTGCAGAAATACCCTGTTTTGGGTATCCATTAGAGTTGTGCAATTTTTTTTGTTAGTTGCTGTGAGTTGTATCAAATTTGTTAAGAATTCTGCTCAGCATCAGAAAGCCCCAATCAGGATAGGTAAGAGATTTGTTCCTCCATAGCAACCAGCCAGAGTTTCAATAAATAGTCAAATATGCAAAGAGGAGGACTGACTGATACTTCTAGTAAGTAAATTTCTGTGCTGGGCTGGGAAGAAATTCCTAAATTGAAGTTCTATTGGTTAATATGAGACATTCAATGAGACAGCTTTTGTGGCTTTAAAAAAAACAATGTTTTATCAAACCTTAAAAAATTCCCTAAAATCAGTAGATGTATGAAAATTTCTGAAAGTTTTTTTTTGGGGGGGGGGGGAAATGATCCCCTCTTGTTATCTTGTGTCATTGTATAGAAAATTCAAGGAAATAGTTCTTGTAGTGTTTGGTTTTAAAATGTTGTTTATAAAAAAATTGAAAATTCCCCAAAAATCCATAGATAAGTGAAATGCTCTGAAACTTGATGGGCTAATAGTGGTAAATGTGTTCTACCATTGTAGCATGTTTCACCCCAATAGCAGTAACAATGAGGGAGAAAGGTTCCCCACTTGCTCAATTACTATAACAAAAAAGTAACAAAATTTCATTACTTACTCTTTTTATAGTAACAAATCTTTCACTAATGTCACTTTAGAAACACTTTCACTAATGTCACTTTAGAAAATGTCAGCACATTTTCATTGATCACACAGCCCTAGTACCCATCTGTATTTTTAATAGAAGAGAGATTTGAAACAAAGCTTCAAAAGTAGGGGAAACATTCTAGGGTACATTTATAAGGACGCAGAGGATCCTTGGGTTATTCAAATTCCAGGTTGTGAGAGATATTTTTAAGAATGAACAACTTGAATTGATCCTAGAAACAACCAGTATAACTGTTACTGGCTTTATACAATATCATTTGATCAGTTTCTCAAAAACATGGTAGCTATACTTTGAATCAAATGGGAATGTCTGTAGATTTAAAGACAACTGAAATAGCCATATTATTTTCATTGTTTACATGATCAAAACAATATCCAAGGTGTACTTGTTGTGATCTGCCACAGGGAATGGATACAATTTCAGTTTCACTCCAATTTAAGCAAATAGCAAAACAAAATTCTCACACACTTGTACAGGAAATTTTCATCTCAAATGTTCCAGTGACTGTACCAGTTCTCTGATTTAGGGGTTGAATTTTTGGGGAGGAAGGATTACTGGCAATATTCTTGAAAATTGCTCCTATTGAACTCCATTTGATAGATTTCAGAAACAATAGATTTTTGGTTGTGAAAGAGAACCCTTGAAAATCCCACTGTGAGAATAAAAAAAGATAAATGTCAGGATATTTATCGTCTCTTTCTCTTTTAAAAGAATAGATTCCCCACTGGGCTTCTGTAATCCCTCTGTATTAGTTTTGTATTATTTTTAAATGGGGTAGTAAACATAAGCACATATTAGGTGTACAGAGATTATCCCAGTTATATAGTGGATGAATGTGAGTCACCAGTATGCTGTTGTGAAGAAAAAAGGGGGAAAAACTCAACAAAAAACAAAACAGGCCACTGTCACTTTAGTTCTTTCCAAACAGTATTCATTTGGTAGACACTAATTCTGGGAATCACAGTAATACTGGGAAATAAGGAAAATGTTATAAAATTGCTGAAGGACTTTATTCCCTAGCAATCTCAGGATCATTGATACTGGACACATATTGGCATGACCTCATTCCCTCATTTTTATATTTGCACAGTTGTGCCAATTCACCAATCCCGTACTTGTATATAACCTTGTAACCCCACTTTCCTGCACTTCTGCTGCTCAGTCTTTTGTTTGTTATTATTTCTCAAAACAAATTTGAAGTTATCTTTTTTTAACAGGCGTATATTATTTAAAAAATAAAATAAACAGTTTGGAAAGAGTAAGGAGAGTGGGAGAGGAGGTGAATCCTATTCCCTGATGTCACTTCAGTGCTGACATGCTGGCACTCATCACACCAAGGGTTATTTGAGCACACTAAAAACAGTGATAAACAGGAACACATCATTGTTGTTGAACGGTGTATAAAACATCTCTCAGATTCAATGGTTCTACTCTAGTCAGGACTAACAATAGTTAGACTTGAGAAACTTAATATACACAACCATGAACTAAATACATTTGATTAACAACAGCCCCAAAAGTACAATTTACACATATGAATAGCCCCAGGAGGATTCTTGCCAATCTCTTATATGACTACATTAGTCAAGAAGCCCTGGAGCAATTACATTCTTCATAGTTTGTGAGATGTTCTGTGCGGAATTTTCATGTGGTAATTTTGAGTAGAGAACTGCAATTTCTGCACATAAAATAGTATTTCTATGTAAAATTCTTGCAGACTGTGGCTAGGAAATCAGAAGACGCTTACTTCTTGGGAGGAGCACAATGTCCAATCTCGACAAAATAGTAAAGAGTAAAGACATCACACTGGCAACAAAGATCCGCCTAGTCAAAGCCATGGTATTCTCTGTAGTAACCTATGGATGTGAGAGCTGGACCATAGGGAAGGCTGAGCAAAGGAAGATCGATGCTTTTGAGCTGTGGTGTTGGAGGAAAGTTCTGAGAGTGCCTTGGACTGCAAGAAGATCCAACCAGTCCATCCTCCAGGAAATAAAGCCTGACTGCTCATTGGGAGGAAGGATACTAGAGACAAAGTTGAAGTACTTTGGCCACATCATGAGGAGACAGCAAAGCCTAGAGAAGACAATTATGCTGGGGAAAGTGGAAGGTAAAAGGAAAAGGGGCCAACCAAGGGCAAGATGGATGGATGGCATCCTTGAAGTGGACTGACCTTGAAGGAGCTGGGGGTGGTGACGGCCGACAGGGAGCTCTGGCGTGGGCTGGTCCATGAGGTCACAAAGAGTCGGAGACGACTGAACGAATGAACAAATGTAAAATTCTTATTTTTTTTGTACAAAATAATCACATGTGAATTTTGCAGAGAATAAGTCTCAAATTGAAATTAGACTTCAAAAATGTTGTGGTTTTTGAAAACAGTCTACTATAGAAAAAAAGCATCCAAAAATAACGTATTTCTTCCTTTATGAAGAAATTTAGGGAAGAATTATATCCTTAGCCAAAAGCTACTGGATGGCTGTAGATGTGTCACAAGTGGAATCATAGGTGCTTTGGCCTTTCTCCTTTTGTGTTGTCACATCTCATCTGAAGCTAAGAGGTGTGCACACTAGGCTTGTTCATTTTGACTGAACCTCAATCCATTTCTGCTGGCTGAATTCCAGTAGACCCCTGTATCTGTTTTTGCACACCTCCCGAAAACAGGGGGCTAGCCGGATAGTCATTTTTAGTCCATAGCCAAAAAAAATACAGCTAGATTTGGACCACTGATGGCAATGGGGAACGCACAAAGCTCCCCTTTCCATTCCTGGGACCCTTTCTTTTTTCCCTTCAAGAGAGCCTGGGTGTCAGAAAGAGGGTTAAGAAAGCATCCTTCCTGGGATCCTTTCCTTTTTTCCCTTCAAGGGAGCCTGGGTTTCAGCAATGGGGAGGCATAATTTCTTATATCCTTAATTAAGACCTGGATTATAAAAGCATCAGAGTAAATACACCACTCTTTCTGTGATCCTTTCCCTTCTGTCTATAGAGGAGGCCAGATTTAATGCTTTGTGAAAGCTGTTTCTACTCTAGAGCAGAGGTGCTGCAGGTAGGTGTGCATGCTCTCTCTCCCTGCAGCACACACACTTTTCAAGGCATTTTAAGGAGGCCTAGGGAAGGAAGAGCAATGACCTGTAGTCATCTTTCCCATGCTTCCTTAAAAAAGACCTCTCTTTTCTCTATTGCAGGTCCTGCCTGAAGTGGCATGCTTCAATCTCCTTTCTGCTTCAAGTGTAATGCTTCCTTTCTATTCTAGAGGAGAGGTAACTAGGTGGTAGTAATTTTCTGAGAACGAGACTTCACTTTTTGTTTGCTGGGATTATTATTATCATTAATAATAATATTTTTAGAAGTATTTTCTGAAGGAGAGATAGGGAACGAGAAAAAAGAAGCTAAAAGGGTGGCTCTCTAAGCCCGCAAACATGTGTGTGCCCCCACCCATCCATCCTGCACATCCCAAACTCCCAGTCAGTCTCACTAAATAAAAATAATCAGGAAAATAAAGGAAAATAAGGGAAAATCAAAAAAATTCAGCTGTGATGCCGAATAGGGAAGGAGTAGCTTTGATCGGCTGCTGCATGGTCCTGGGAAATCATGATGGCTGGGCCCTTGCCATTACAGCCTTCCAAAGAAGCCAAAGAAGCTGAAGTAAACAGCTAAAAATGAATCAGTGTTCAAACCTAATGCTCACCTCTGCTAGCAAGATGAATGTTATTCCCATATTTCAGAATAGCACTAAAAAAAGTAGAATCAACATCATATCCAAAGCTACCCACTGAGAAATACCTATGTCAAGACAATAAATGCAGTACAACTGCTAACAAAACCAACACTGAATACATCCTTTTGTCCAGGAAAATCATATACACACCACACTTATCCATCATGTTCCTAATTTACATGGTACCTGCACACCATCTTTTCTCAATGAGGAAAGTGAATAGTGTTTTTGTGTGTGGGGAATGAGGGAAATCTAACCTTTTCAGAACTTCCATAATTTGAATGACTTCTAGATTTTATACAAGGGTAGTTTTGAATAAGATGGTAATTGAATTATGAAAAATCTCTGTCTTTGTTATGAAAGGACCTTTCCCCTCTTCTCTACCTACATCTTTCTTTTCAACTCAAGGTCATGCTGTATTTGTTGCATTTCAGTCTTTTAACAAATTTCCCCTCTTCCCTGCTTAACAGCTGTACTTTGCAGCATGGACAAAAGACGCAGAGTCATTTAATTTTGTTACGAATGCAACATGATTGTTAGAGATTGCATGTTAACCGATTAATGACCTGAGAAGAGGGACAGTGTCACAGCTTTGGGGGGCTAAACACGGGTTCTTTTGAAGGGCGAGGGAACAAATAATGTGTGTTGGTTTGACTTAAGTGACCATTGTCAAAGAAATCAGCTACATACAACAAACACTAGGTACTGGAGTTGCAGTTCAAAATGAGTGTGAGATACAATCAAAATGGGAAGACATAAGGCTTTTGCAACCAAATATGTCCACAGCTTGTTGGCTCAGAGGTAAAAACTGCATGGCAACCAGGGCCAATTCTTTCCCCTAAGCCCCCAAGGTCTACCCCTCATGGAAGAACAAATGCTTTGGTTTTTCTCTGCAGCTAGTCCCAAAATGTCAGCAGGATATATGATATCTCATCCAGCTGTCATTTTGAGAGGGACTACAATATAAAATAGGAGCCCCCGGTGGCACAGTGGGTTAAAGCACTGAGCTGCTGAGCTTGTTGATCGAAAGGTCGCAGGTTCGATTCCGGGGAGCGGCGTGAGCTTCCGCTGTCAGCCCTAGCTTCTGCCAACCTAGCAGTTTGAAAACATGCAAATGTGAGTAGATCAATAGGTACCGCTCTGGCGGGAAGGTAACGGCACTCCATGCAGTCATGCCAGCCACATGACCTTGGAGGTGTCTACGGACAACGCTGGCTCTTTGGCTTAGAAATGGAGATGAGCACCACACCCCAGAGTCAGACATGACTGGACTTAATGTCACGGGACTACCTTTACCTTAAGGATCTCATCACAAAGACCATCTCATTATACCTAGTTTCATGGCAAAAAGAGAGAGCCAGCTGGGCAAATCTGTCATCCCACACACAGCTATCTCCCAGCTACGCTTTTCCCATCACATGTGGGAAGCTTCGCCACTCTGCAATTCTCAATTGAAGCCAGCACAACATTGGACATTTCCCAGGTTGTATGGGAAGCATCCAATGACCCTTCAACATAAAATGACATGACTTTGTGTGATGGCCAGCATAGGGCTTCATCCTCAATACAGGGTGAAAGCTTTGTGGGATGCTGGATTTAGGTGAGTCTGATGAAGTTTGAAATTCTAGTCAGATTGACCCTGGCTCCAAATCATGCAGGTTAAAACCAGCATTTTTAACTGGTCTGAACAATAGATTGGTAACCAATTGTTGGGGTAAGTGTGTTATATGTATTCGCTATACTGGATGTGAATTGGCAATGTAGACATGTTCAGTTCCCAAGAAGTATCCAGTTCCCTTCTGGCTGGGTGTTTGCCTACATGAACCAAAAATGTACTCAGTTCATATTGACCACCATCTTGACACACAATGTTTGAAAATATGCACATCTTAACTGGTTATTTGACCCATATACAGCTTGAAAAATAATTGGCTTTTATCTTGCATTCTGGGTGGGGAACTGCACAAGTTCTGCATTTTGTGTGTGTGGCTATCCAAATAGGTGGATGTATTTGGGGGAAGAAACAGGGGTATCCTGAACAAGTTTTTGGGAGGTGACATAGGCCAACAGGTCATTTGAGGATTTTTCCCGGGATGTAAGATTTACCACAATTGAATTTTTAGCTTGCTATTCACTACTGAATGGTTTCCACTGATATTAAGCCTAGTTGTGTCCAACTCTGGGGGGTGGTTCTCATCTCCATTTCTAACCTGAAGAGCTGGTGTTGTCTGTAGATGCCTCCAAGGCCATGTGGCCAGCATGACTGCAGGGAGCACCGTTAGCTTCCTGCAGAAGCAATACCTATTGAGCTACTCACATTTGCATGATTTTGAACTGCTAGGTTGGCAGAAGCTGGGCCTAACAGTGGGAGCTCACCCAGCTCCCCAGATTCGAACCACCAACTTTTCTGTCAGCAAGTTCAGCAGCTCAGTGGATTAACCCACTGTGGCACCAAGGGGCCCTGGCTACTGATGCATATAGATCAGCATTTCTCAACCTGGGGGTCGGGACCCCTGGGTGGGTCGCAAGGGGGTGTCAGAGGGGTCGCCAAAGACCACCAGGAAAACACAGTATTTTCTTTTGGTCATGGGGGTTCTCTGTGGGAAATTTGGCCCAATTCTGTCGATGGTGGGGTTCAGAACGCTCTTTGATTGTAGGTGAACTATAAATCCCAGCAATGACAACTCTCAAATATCAGGTCTATTTTTCCCAAATTCCACCAGGGTTCACATATTGAGTATTTGTGCCAAGTTTGGTCCAGATCCATCATTGTTGGAGTCTACAGTGCTCTCTGGGTGTAGGTGAACTACAACTCCAAAACTCAAGATCAATGCCCACCAAACCCTTCCAGTATTTTCTGTTGGTCATGGGAGTTCTGTGTGCCAAGTTTGGTTCAATGCCATCGTTGGTGGAATTCAGAATGCTCCTTGATTCTCGGCAAACTATAAATCCCAGCAACTACAACTCCCAAATGACAAAATCAACTCCCCACCCCACCAAATTTCGGTGTTTCGGGTATTTGTGCCAAATTTGGTCCAGTGAATAAAATACATCCTGCATATGTGATATTTACATTACGATTCATAACAGTAGCAAAATCACAATTGTGAAGTAGCAACAAAAATAATTTTATGGTTGGGGGTCACCACAACATGAAGAACTATATTAAGGGATTGCGGCATTAGGAAGGTTGAGAACCACTGATATAGATTGTTAAAAAGGAATGTATATGTCATTGGTTTTTCATAAATCAATATAATAGAATGAGTAAAGACAGGTACATATATCTGCATGCATAATGGGAAAAAAATGAAAAAGCCAGTGTCATGTGGCCACTAATAGTGTGCAAAAAAGTTTTCCAAAGGGACACATGTGGCTTCTTAAGATGAGCACACTATTATCTGTGTGTTGCACATGGTGGTAATGAGGCATATATGGGATCTATGTAAATCAGGCAAATATGCTGCAAATAAGGGCTTTTCCCAGGTGTAGACAGATTTAAGAAAACTTCTCTGTTTGTGCATAATCCTTAACTCCAGAGTTTCTTGTGCATCGAAGAGAATGAAGACAATGAAGTGTCTGCATATACGGAGCTTCTGCACATGCAGTGTGGCTCAGACAAGTGCACTGACATGTCTTCATAGAAGTACAAGGGAAGAAAGCATTCTGATCCATTTCCTGGGAAATGGGCCATCTCAGATTCAAACTCCTGAGACAGTTGTACCTTGGGCGCGATGCATTAGATTTGCCAATGTTCTTCTCCCACCCTATTTTATAAAGATTAATTTTTGTCCCAGGCACTCTGAGTTTCCTGTCATCAAGCCAGAGGGTTGCTGTCACATCAAGGTGGATTGCTTTAAAATTTGTTGGAGGCAAAGAAAGCTTAATATTTTGCCTAGCGTAGAAGGTCTTTCAAACTATTATACCCGCACAGAGCCAAGAGTAGAGAATTCTATACAGAAATGAATTATTAATGTTTACTTTCAGAGCAATAGAATCTCTTTACTCCAAGAGTAGCATTTCTTCCCTGATTTCCAACTTTTCCTCTTAATATAAAATACTGACCCCTTGGTAAGGTGTCCTTTTTTGAATCACAGATTTGCTGACTTTCATAACGCACTGCTTTTACTTTTAATCAGTGCAGAGGTTCAGGATGGGGGGCTTGGGGTGGTCAGATTAAAATCAGAAGTAAATCTCCTTGAATGTTGGCAGAAATAAATAAACCAAACAAGGAGGATGCAGAGAATGTGGCTTTGGGCTGCATATAGATGGGCCTGCACACATATATTTTCAAATATATTTTCCCCTTCACCTTTTGAACAGATTCCTACCATGACAGGATTGATTGCCAAATCAAAAAGTAAGCCAGTCCCAAGGTTTAACTTCATAAACTTGGTCACTGTTAAAAGAGCATGGTATCAGAGATTTCCTAGCTCATTCTTGCGTGTGTGAGAGAGTATATATGTGTCAATTTATACTCTCCTTCTGTCAATTTAGGACAACCCCATTAATTTATAGGGTTTTCTTAGGCAAGGAATACTCAATTCCTTCTCCTGAAGTATAGCCTACTTGGTATTCATTGGTAGTCTCCCATCTAAGTACTAACCAGGGCTGACTCCACATATCTTCCAAAATCACAAGGAATCTAGAGCCTTTAGGGCATTTATGTCATTGGTTCACTCAAAATAGCTGAACGGTCCAACTAAATCAATATTGGGGTGGTAATCTTCCAATGATTTACATTGGTACCTGGAGTATTACACTAACATGTATTTTTTGGAAATATTGTACAACGAGGCACCCGATACCTTCTTGCACAATGGTTTCCTACCAAATTGTGCTATGGCAAGAGTCAGTGTGGTGTAAGGGTTTCATCAATGGAATGATTTCAGAAAACAGAGCTCAAATCCCCACTCAGTAGGCCTGGGTAACAACAGAAAAATTTGTTTCTAAAATCGATTCGTTTTTTGGGGGTTTTTGCGTTTCGTTATTTAAAATAATTACAAAATTTTCCTTTTAAAAAGTTTGATATTTACGAAATTTCATAAATGGTAAAAAATTAACGAATCGATTTCCGAAACAATAACGAATCGATTCGTTAATGGCGGACGCGACCGCGAAATACGCTAAAAAACCTCCAAAAACTTCCGAAGCTTCCCTCTCCCTCTGTTCTTGACTGTTGGTGTGATATTATAATTTTTTTCACTAATTAAACCATAAAACTGGCCCAGAAATGCGGAAATAATAACAAAACGACCTCAGAACAATAACGAAACGAATACAATAACGAAATACGAAGAATTTACAAAACGTATTTAAAAATTCGTTTTTTTAATAATTGCACCAGAATGGTTCGTTATCGTTTTGTAATTGGAAAAATTAACGAATTATTAACGAATTACGAATTGACGAAACGAAACCGCCCAGGCCTACCACTCAGCCATGGAAACATGACCTTGGGCAAGTCACACTCTTTCAACTTGAGAAGAAAGTAAGGGCACCCCCCCCCCCCCCAGGGAGATTTTGCCAGTAAAACCCCTTGACAGGTTTGTCTTGGGGTCACTGAAAGTCAAAAATGATTTGAAGGCACACAACAACAGCGACTGGAGGCATGGCCACCCCTTTCTTAACACAACTGGTTATTGATTCCCTTTGTTGTGCTTTTGCCCTCTTATCCAGATTCCTGAGCCCTTCATCCCCATCTTCCTTAACAGCTTAAGGGTCAGAACTGGACCATTCTTTGATTCATCATCTTTCATGTTGGCTTGAATGGTCAGTACGTCCTTTTGCAATGGCAGTTGGAGTATTATGTCTTCTAGCAAAATGATACTCTTGCAATTCCTATTTTCAGCAGCATTTTACAAAGCTGCCACACTGCTATGTTCTCCTTATAGTTGGCTTGAGTACATACTTAAGTTTGGCAAACATATCTCGTGGGCACCTGTTTGATGTGCAGATCTGTAGAGATTGCCAGCATTTGGTCTTGATATTTGAAAACAATGTGTTACTTGTCAAAAGAAGAGTAAACTGCTAACATCTTTATTTACCACTTCATGAAACGTTGCACTACTGGAATCCAGTCAAGATGGACAGACTTTCTCTTAGCCTTCATCTCTCATCACGTCCGCCCCCAGCCCAAATATTGGTGAGGCGTTGAGACCATGTGGTCTCCATAAGTCTCAGTCAGATGTTTGGGAGATTGTTCAGCATTTGTTTTGGTAGTTTAAAAATACAGACTGCAATATAGTGGCTCTCCTCCATAAGTTCAGAACTCAAATTCAAGTAATTATTTACTAGAATAAATACTGAAGTATCACATATTAGAGTCAGTTCTTTCAGCCATATGTCTTCTCATGTTCCCCAATCAACATCTGAGTTGAACTACTGAAGGTGAGAATACCCTCTTTTGGCCTATCATCTGTCATAGTCACTTTTGCCACTCAGGGTATTTATTTTTAGATTGACTCCCCCCCCCCCACCCATTTTTATTTGCCTCAAAATGCCATTGATGGAGTTTGGGGACATTTTCTCCACATTTTGAGGGTTCTATTCCAGTCACTTTCCATTTTTCTAAAGGCCTTTCTTCCCTAGCAGAGAGAACAAACATTGTAATAATGCTCTTAGAGAGTGTTGAAGAGCATTTGGCTTTGAATTTTGTGGATTTGTTACTCATGTATTTGATTAAAACCTTCTCTCAAGTAATCTTTAGATCCTTCAGTGGAACTTTATAGCCAACATCCCCTAGCGGACCTAGAGATTTTAGAGAGAACACTAGGTTTAGATTAAGCTTTCACAACCGGTGACCATCCAGATGTTTTGGAATTTAGCTTCAATAATTCATGATCATTGAACGAGCTGGCTAGGGCTTCTGGGGGGCCATGGGTTGTTCAGGCCTGGCCTAGATTCGCCAGTGTGATTCTATGGACAGCTTCCAATGGAAGTCCACCATGGAATCATGATGGAAAACCTAGAAATTCCTAGGGAGATGTTGTCTAAGATAAAAAATAGCAATTACTTTACTCACAATTTTCTACTTTCACAAGGGTCCTGTGCCACTAACCCCAGTGAATGCAAAGGGCTGTTTGTAGAAGGAATTCGGGACTTTCCTATGGGCCAGGCATTTGTCAGGAGTTGCTGGATCTGGATGTGGCTGCCAGTTGTAAAAAAAATACACTGGACTGCGAGAGGCAGTTTTTCAGTGAAGAACCTTTCAGTCTTAGATTAATTCTCCCAACATAGGTTGCATACTCCTGAAAAGAAAGGTGTTCAAGGAAGTTCCTGTTGTAGTTATTAGATGAACATAAGCTACACAACCCTGTGATGTTCCTTCTACCTTTTTTCTAGGCCTAATTTGTTTTACCCTGAATCGCTCTATGCCCTGTCTTGCTATCAAGTTGCTTGTTGGTCCTGATTTGTCCTTTAGTGATGATTACTGGTTTGTCTCACAGCTTTTGTCACACAGCTCTTGTCTGTCTCTATATAGCCCAACTCTAAAATCATGACACAAAGTTAGATACAGACCCTGGAAGTTTCACAGAGTGAGGTTGTGAATTCATCCCAGGTTGTAGTCTACATTTTAATGGAAGTATGGAACGTGCTGATGGTATTTGTGTTAATAAGTTCAGCATTTTGGATAGCTCCTTTACAGTGGAATGGAATCAATAGCCCACTGACATAGGAAATGGAAGCCGCCAATAGTGTTGAATAATCCCAAATATATCACTCTCTGACAGTTGAACAAAGCAATCATTTACTCCATTGGCATCGATGGAAATGTTTCAATTGTTCTTAATAATACGATGATTCTGCCACACCTTTGCCTCTTCTTCCTACATGTGTCATAATGCACGCATTTCCTTCCAATACTTTTTCTTTAATTAAAAGTCTAGATCACTAAATCTTGAGGGGGTAGGAGAGGGTAACAATATATTTAAAACAACTAATTAAATTTGCTGCCTTCTGTCATTTTAGGCAAGTATCCCAATGTAGAAACCAAGACAGGAAGTATAATACAGAAGATCTGAAGTGATTCACTCCCTGTTTCTTCATACTAAGAGTGTAAATCTGTAAATATTTGTATGTTATCCCTTTTACATTATAGGAACATGCTGTGAAGAGGTAGTAGATTTTTTTCATGTTATGCTGCAAAATTCCATAGGGTTGAATTACTGGCATGCATTTAAGTGGGACTGCCCTTGAAGATTATTTGGAAGCCTCAGAGAGAAGGCAGGATTGCCCAGAAAATAAATGATACGGCCAGGTGTAAGCAGATCAGAGGCGGCCCTAGGTAATTTTCAATGGTAAGCAAACAGTATTTTGGTGCCCCCCCCCCAAACCAATCTCTTATATATATATTTTGTTCGTCATGGGAGTTCTGTGTGCCATATTTGGTTCAGTTCCATCATTGGTGAAGTTCAGAATGTAGGTGATAGGCCTGGGTAACAACGGAAAAAATTGTTTCTAAAATCGATTCGTTTTTTGGGGGGTTTTGCGTTTCGTTATTTAAAATAATTACAAAATTTTCCTTTTAAAAAGTTTGATATTTACGAAATTTCGTAAATGTGAAAAAAATTACAAAACATTAACGAATCGATTTCCGAAACAATAACGAATCGATTCGTTAATGGCGGACGCGACCGCGAAATATGCTAAAAAACCTCCAAAAACCTCTGAAGCTTCCCTTTCCCTCTGTTGTTGACTGTTGGTGTAATATTATAATTTTTTTTCACTAATTAAACAAAAGACTTGCCCCAGACATGCAGAAATTATAACGAAACGACCTCAGAACAATAACGAAATGAATACAATAACGAAATACGAAGCATTTACAAAACGTGTTTAAAAATTCATTTTTTAAAAAAATTGCTCCAGAATGGTTCGTTATCGTTTTGTAATTAAATAAAATAATGAATTATTAACAAATTACGAATTAATGAAACGAAACCGCCCAGCCCTAGTAGGTGAACTATACATCCCAGTAACTACAACTCGCATATGTCAAGATCTATTTTTCCCCAAGAGCGCCTCAAGAGCGCCCCTGGGCAAAATCAACTATACTGCAAGTGTTTACTTTGCGTAATGGGTTGAGCCACCCCTGAAGCAGATTATGCCTATTCTGAAAGAGGGAATAGCATATGAAGAGTTGGAAAGTATACCAATGGACATCAAGTCCAATCCCTGGCATAATGAAACCATCAACCAAAGCATTCCTGAAAGGCGGTCATCCAAATTTTAATAGCCATATAAATCTTCAAGTCCAATTCAAAAGAACTAAACTATTTGTGCCCCATATATCTACAAGCAACCAGCCTATGAATCTTCATAGGAACTGTTCTTTGGCTTCTCTTTACAACAGAAGCTTTTAAATGTAGAAACCTAGGCAGAGGACATTTTCTGTGGTGGCATCCCATCTCTGGAATGCCCTGTCAATTGAATCACAGATAGTACTGTTGTATTTGTAGTATTAGATTGAGACCTAGATATTTGCTTAGGCATTGCAAAATATTATGCTGGTTTCTAGAACTTGGAAAGTTCTGTTGCAGTTGTCCAAAACGACATCTGTTCTTTTTTATGCATCAACAATTCCATTTTCACTACATGATGAGCGTCATACAAAAAGTAAGCACCCCATGGATCAGTGGTTCTCAACTTGTGGGGCCCCAGGTGTTTTGGCCTACAACCCCCAGAAATCCCAGCCTGTTTACCAGCTGTTGGGATTTCTGGGAGTTGAAGGCCAAAATATCTGGGGACCTACAGTATGAGAACCACTGCCATAGATAGAAAATTACACATCACCAGATGTAACATTTTCCGATGAGGTAGTTGATAACTTTAGTTGTGACACACCAAGTAATCCAGATTGTTTTGCCCAGTAAAGAGGACAATCCATTTTTCAATGTTGTGTCTAAAGGGTTAGTCAAACATGGATCTCCATCAGCTATACTTTCAGACATGAGTGTGTGAAAGTAACAGAACTGATCTATCATCACAGGTGGCATTTCCTTATTTATTGCTGTCACATCAAACACAGTGTTTTCTTGTAGCACAAGGGAACAAACACGAGGAAACAATAATTTCCCAAGCATATAGCTCCTCCCGGCCCAGTGTGACTTATGTTAAATTATTGTTGGAAGGCTATGCAAATTATTTACAATGCATGAGTACCCTTTGTAGGACCAGATTAAAGTTAGTTGGCTTGAGTCACAAATACCCAAGCTAGCTTTGTGTTCTTTTTTAATAACATTCAAAAACTGCTTTTGGGTGACTTTTTTCAGTCATTGTAAACACATTGTGTTCTTTCTCACTTTACTTTCCAGTGCCACTTTCTTCTTCCTTTTCCCTCACCTCTCTTGGCCTCTTCTGCCCTCACTGTTCTTGGCCTCTCCTCTACTTTTTGTTAGCTATAGTATATTGTGTGCTTTTTGTTGATGACAAAGTGGTATATCTGCTTTATTGATGATCACAAACAAAATAACACAGAGACATAGCAACAGCCTCCCATGAGGGTAAGAAGAAGAAGAAGAAGAAGAAGAAGAAGAAGAAGAAGAAGAAGAAGAAGAAGAAGAAGAAGAAGAAGAAGAAGAAGAAGAAAATGCCTGTGAGGGAATATTTTCAGAGATACCTTTGGTTGTATTGCACAGACTACTTTCTTAAAGAATATGAAAGTTGAAGAAAATTTGTCTCCATCATAACCATTATCAAAAATATGGGAAAGATCACTCTTGCAACTTCTTTTAGGAAAGCTATGAGGGACCACAGATATCAGAAACTCTTTGGTTGGAGGATTCTGGGAGTTGTAGTACAAAAGGAAGGTGGGTTCTTTCTACCTCTGTTTCTACTTTTAAACGGTTGAACTCTTTCTCTGTACCTTCCTGATAGATCATAAATATTAAGTTCTGAAACTTGCCTCCTTTGACATGCAAGGAAATATGGAAATATACTTTGCATTAGGATTAGAGTCCTTCTGCTTGCAAAGTCTTTAAATGCTGAATGACAAAAATAGTTCTGCAATATAGCAATCTGTCTGGGGGCTCACTTTTATTCAGCAGAATGTCAAAGAAATCATTCCAAAATGTTACAGTGGCCTTGATATAATCCAAGCTGTTTAACAAAAATGGATGCAATTTGCAGAATGTATTAGACTATTCGCTTTAATCTTGCGTTCCTATTATAATCAGGACAAAATTGATTAAGATGTATATAGGCATGATATGCCTTCTGAAAGAAGAAAAAAGAGAGGAAGCATGGCTTATAGAAAACTAGCATAGGGTACTTGCAGATACAGAGTGAGCCATAGTTCAAGTGTAATTAATTGAGTTAAGCCCTCCTCTATTGGCTTAAAAGTTATTTGGGGCCCCTCCACACATCTCTATATCCCAGAATATCAAGGCAGAAAATCCCACAATATCTGCTTTGAACTGGGTTATTTGAGTCCATACTCAGATAATGTGGGATTTTCTGCCATGATATTCTGGGATATTGGGCTGTGTAGAAGGGCCCTCAGATAACCCAGCCCTGTGCACGCAACCGAGTGTGTGCACAGTCACACACACCCAGAGGCGGCCCTAGGTAATTTTCAATGGTAAGCAAACAGTATTTTGGTGCCTCCCCCGCCAACCAATCATTGATATATATTTTCTGTTCATGGTGGGAGTGCTGTGTGCCATATTTGGTTCAATTGCATCATTATATGATGGAATTCCCCTCTATTCTGCTTTGGTTAGACCACATCTGGAATATTGTGTCCAATTCTGGGCATCACAATTCAAGAGAGATATTGACAAGCTGGAATGTGTCCAGAGGAGGGCGACTAAAATGATCAAAGGTCTGGAGAACAAGCCCTATGAGGAGCAGCTTAGGGAACTGGGCATGTTTAGCCTGAAGAAGAGAAGGCTGAGAGGAGATATGATAGCCATGTATAAATATGTGAGAGGAAGCCACAGGGAGGAGGGAGCAAACTTGTTTTCTGCTTTCTTGGAGACTAGGACACAGAACAATGGCTTCAAACTACAAGAGAGGAGATTCAATCTGAACATTAGGAAGAACTTCCTGACTGTGAGAGCCATTCAGCAGTGGAACTCTCTGCCCTGGAGTGTGGTGGAGGCTCCTTCTTTGGAAGCTTTTAAACAGAGGCTGGATGGCCATTTGTCAGGGGTGATTTGAATGCAATATTCCTGCTTCTTGGCAGGGGGTTGGACTGGATGGCCCATGAGGTCTCTTCCAACTCTTTGATTCTATGATTCTATGATTGGTGGAGTTCAGAATACTCTTTGATTGTAGGTGAACTATACATCCCAGTAACTACAACTTGCATATGTCAAGGTCTATTTTCCCCCAAGAGCGCCTCAAGAGGACCCCTGGGCAAAATCAACTATACTGCAAATGCTTACTTTGCGTAATGGGTTGAGCCGCCCCTCTACACCCCACACCCCATCAGACACATACTCCTGGAAAGGAAGGAGGGGTGGTGGTTCCTTCTGCCCTGATGCTGAGGTCCAGATGTGGGGCTGCCCGGTTGCAACTCCCATGAGTGAATGTGGGGCATTGTGTGCATGAGAGAGGGAGGGAGTAGAAAGGGAAGAAGCATGCCATTTCAGCTCCACGTGAAAGCAGGCTTTTGTGTCCAGCTGAGTTTCTTGTGGGGAGGCTTCCTGTTTCATGCTTCCGAATAAACGGAAGGCACGAAAGAAATGGAAGAAATTATAAGAATGAATTTTGCGTACATGTCTAATATCTACATATGTATATATAGCTTTAATACATTGCCTGAAGGCAATTTTATCCACAATATTTTTATTGTGGATAAAATAAAAAGTTCTTGATTATGAAGCAAATTTAGAATGAGCCATCAGAAAGCAAAGGTGTCACTATCTCAGCCACTTATGTGGATATTTTTGGATTTTGCAGTATTTTGGATTTAGAATTCTGGATAGGGGATGCTCAACCTGTAATATAGGAAGCTATTATTTCTTCTTCTCCTGCTAACCATTGCAGGATGTTATTTTGGGGCTTTTTGACATAAGAAAAGTGGGTTTCTAAACTCTGGTTAAAAATCAAAACAACATACCTCCCCTTAGACACCTAAGAAGGTGAGCAGTGAAAATAAGCATGCAGTCCCCTCCATTCCTTTTTTTGGGGAGGATATTCTTTAATCTCTGTTGCTGCACATGAATGAAAAATGGATTTGGCCAAAAATTATAGGCACAACATAAGCAGGAGGTCAGATTGTCCATATGGCTGATCCTGGGGAAAAGAAGCAGCCACAGCTAGGGATGTAAGAGACAGAAACAATAAAACAAGGGATTTAAAACATACTGGATTTTAAAAAAATGATATTTGTCTTATCAGGGAAAAATCCAATTAAATTACTAGTTTGGAAACCACATGTGAATATTCAATGCCAATCAAATGAGAACTTCTTGAGGCCAGTGTTACAGTTTGTCAGATTATCTATTACCTCTTGTGATCATAGGTCCTTGCTGTATTGATTTACTTTTTAATTTGAGTTTATATGTCACCTGAGGCCAGAGGTTTATGGAATGTAACCACATTTTATTAAATTTGAAATAACGATTCTACTGGTGAAAAGCGTCACTTGACTTAGGATGCTCTCATATTTGAGCCC